>NC_068921.1:65923929-66226959 GCF_023091745.1 Budorcas taxicolor | reverse complement strand
GAAGATCCCCTGGAGAAGGGAAAGGCTACCCACTCCAGTATTTTGGTAAATAGGTATACTTATGACCTGGAGAATTCCAGGGACTGTATAGTCCATGGGGTCACAGAGTCGGACACAATTTTCACTTTCAAGTGAGGTCTAGTCAAAGAAGAGAAAGAGAAGGGAAAAAATCTAGTTCCATTCTTTAATTTTCTTTAAAGTCCAGAGAATGTCCAAAACTGTTATTTCTCTTATCTGCATGATTTTCCTGTGGCTATTATTGATTTCAGATAAACCTATTCTATTGGTCATAAACAGGTATCACAGTAATCACTCCATTTTATGACTCAAAAACCTCTAATGGACATTTGCAACCAATCTGATCATAATCATCAATTAGCCACTGAGAACACAAAGCAACAATCTTCATGTTACACTATCTGAATATGGGCTCCTAATAAGAGGTTCACATGTTATCGTCACATAAAGTTTAGCAAAAAAGAAAAGGGAGGATTGAAAAAATTTCCCCTTAGATTGTATACATGCAAACATATGCATGTGTACCTTTACTATACCCAAGAAGGTAAAATCAAATATATAAGCTGTGCATATGGGTGTACAAGTCACTTCAGTCGTGTCCGACTTTTTGCGACCCTATGCGATGGCACCCCACTCCAGTACTCCTGCCTGGAAAATCCCATGGACGGAGGAGCCTGGTGGGCTGCAGTCCATGGGGTCTCGAAGAGTTGGACACAACTGAGCGACTTCCCTTTCACTTTTCACTTTCATGCATTGGAGAAGGAAATGGCAACCCACTCCAGTGTTCTTGCCTGGAGAATCCCAGGGACGGGGGAGCCTGGTGGGCTGCTGTCTATGGGGTTACACAGAGTTGGACACGACTGAAGTGACTTAGCATATGGACAGCAATGAGCCAGGCTTCTCTGTCCATGGGTTTCTCCAGGCAAGGGTACTGGAGTGGGTTTCCCACCTTCCTCCAAGGATATAAACTGTACTTAAAGGTTAAAGGCTAATATTTCTAGATTAGTTCACTAAACAAAAATAAGATAAAAGCATTTAAGTTACTATTGAAATATTTTATAACCTAAGGAAAATATTAATAGCAAAACATTACTAAAATTAAAGAACTCCTAAAAAACCACTTGATTCTGTCTACAATTTAATAAATGTAATGTCTACCCTTGGAGAAGGCAATGGCAACCCACTCCAGTACTCTTGCCTGGAAAATCCCATGGACGGAGGAGCCTGGTAAGCTGTAGTCCATGGGGTCACGAAGAGTCAGACACTTACTGAGCGACTTCACTTTCACTTTTCACTTTCATGCATTGGAGAAAGAAATGGCAACCCACTCCAGTGTTCTTGCCTGAAGAATCCCAGGGATGGTGGAGCCTGGTGGGCTGCCATCTGTGGGGTCGCACAGAGTCGGACATGACTGAAGCGTCTTAGCAGCAGCAGAAATGTCTACCCAAGATAGCATTTTTCTTAATTCTTTCTTCCAATGGAAACAAAATCAAATATACATCATTACTTAACATATAACCAATATGTCCTTATTGGTTAAGAACCAAAGAATCTAACGATGTTTTGAAAAGCATATGGTGAAATCATTAGTGTGCCTTCAACCAAATCAGTCCTGTTAAGCAGCAATAGTTGCTCTACTTCCTTAGAGTTTTGTATCATGGCTCAAAGAAGAAATACTTTTGTAAAAATGATTTTGCTAAAAAAGGAATTTTTATTTTCATTGGCATATGCCACTGTAAAAGAATAAACAGTATTCTTATTTATGATTATAATTAATCATTAAAACACTTATTGCATAAAGTACATATTAAAGATGTTGAGGAATTCAAAAATCTCAATTTTTAGCTATACGTTTTTAATGATGTTTTGAATCCTTCAGAATTCAAGCTTTTCTTTTCATCTTCTCCAGAATATATAATGTGCATGCATGTGCGTGTTAAGTCGCTTCAGTCATGTCTGACTCTGTGCAACCCCATGGACTATAGCATGCCAGGCTCCTCTGTCCATGGGATTCTTCAGGTGAGGTTACTGGAGTGGGCTGCCGTTTCCTCCTCCTGGGGATCTTCTAGATCGAGGGATTAAATCCATGCCTCTTAAATCTCCTGCATTGGCAGGTAGGTTCTTTACCACTAGCGCCACCTGGGAAGCCCAATAGATCATGTATAATGGCATAAAACTGTCCCTTCCTCAGAGCTTATGGATAATCAAAACATAAAATGTATGGGCTTGATTTTTCCACTTTTCTTTTTTAAAATAATTTAAGCATAAATATGGAGAGTATGTTGAATATACCTGAAGGATTTCCCTGGTGGCTCAGATGGTAAAGCGTCTGTCTACAATGCAGGAGACCCGGGTTCGATCCCTGGGTCAGGAAGATACCCTGGAAAAGGAAATGGCAATCCACTCCAGTACTATTGCCCGGAAAATCCCATAGACAGAGGAGCCTGGTAGGCTACAGTCTATGGGGCTGCAAAGAGTCGGACAGGACTGAGCGACTTCACTTTCACTTTCACTTTTCATGTTGAATATAAATACACACTATTTGTTCTCAATACAAAAATCAGACCTCAAATTATGACAAGTTCATCCTTAAAGTTTTGGTTCTGTCCTAAGGACAGTGATAAATAACAGATTCTCTCATCTTCCTCTCTCTCGCATATAGTCAAACTTCCAAGAAGTTCTGTTCACATCCACATAAAGTTGTTGAAATAAAATTTTAGGTGAACCTGCGTTCATGCTAAGTTACTTAAGTCATGAACGACTCTGCAACCCTATGGACTGTAAGCTGCCAGGCTCCTCTGTCCATGGGATTCTCTAGGCAAGAACCTGGAGTGGGTTGCCATGCCCTCCTCCAGGGGATCTTCCTGACCCAGGAATTGAACCTGCATCTCCTGCAGCTCCTTCCACTCTTGCATTGAAGTCAGATTCTCTATCACTGCACCACCAGGGAATCTCCTGGGCGAACCCATCCTTTGATAAATATACATGTTAAATTATCCACCACTGACCCTTGCACAACATAGGTTTGAACTGTGCAGATCCAATTATATGTGGATTTTTTTCAAGACATATATCTGGAAATATTTTGGAGATTTTCAACAACTTGAAAAAACTTGTACTTGAGCCACATAACCTAGAAATGTTGAAAATTTTAAGAAAAAAGTCATGAATGTCTTTCATGACATTCATTAAAAAAGTCATTTATGTCATGAATGCATAAAATACATGTGGATACTAGTCTGTTTTATCTTTTACTATCATATAATATATGCAAATCTATCAGAAAAAGTAAAAAATTATTAAAACTTACATGAACATACAGGTTGTACATGGCATCAGTCAGTCTGCAGAAATATAAGCAAGTATAAGGATATAGTATTAAATCTTAACTACATAAAATCAACTATAGTACATACTGTACTACTGTCATACTTTTACAGCAACTTCTTATTGCCATTGTGCTGAGCTCAAATGTTGTGAGTATCCACTTAAGACACCATGTAGATTCATCACCTCCATGTATGCAGTTCGTCTCTCCAGTAAATTGCATATCCCAGTAAAAAGTGACCTTTTGTAGTTCTCAAGTATCTTTCATCATGTTTAGGGCAATACCATAAACCTTGAATAACACCCTGGGACCTATACAAAGTGCCACTACTATGTGGGAAATGCTCCCAAGAAGCAGAGAAAAGGCATAACATTACAAGAAAAGGTTGATTTGCTTGATATGTACGTAATGTAGACTTCAGTTGCCCATAGTTTCAAGATAAATGACTACAGCATAAGAAACATTGTGCTGTTTCCTTCATTCATGAGGAAAGGAAAGGAAATTCATGAAGTTACTACGGCAGCTACACGAGCAAGGGTGAAAACCTTGCCCATTTCATGAAATACTTTTTTTATATCATATTGAAAAATGCATCTTTTATGAGTGCAGGATTGCTAAAAGAATGGTATACCTATAGACTAATATCATTTAAGAAAAAGTAAAGTTATTACATGACAACTTAAAGTATAAGAAGCTGAGGGATCTAAAGCCAGAGAACTTAATTTCAGCATTAGATGGTTTGATAATTTTAGAAAGAGGTTTGGCTTTTTAAAAAAATGTCAAGATAACAGGAAAAGCAGCTTCTGCTGACCACAAGGCAGCAGGTGAGTTCCCACACACCATTACAAAGATCATTGAGGAGAAAGGTTATCTGCCTGAACAGATTTTAAGCAGACACAAGTCCCTATTCTGGAAAAAATGCTACAAAGTTTGTTTATCAGTAAGGGAGAGAAGGGTGGATCAGGATTTAAGGCAGGAAGGAATAGGCTAACTCTACTCTTTTGTGAAAATGCTGTTTTGATATGGCCAGTTTTGATATGCAATTCCCAGAACCCCATGTGTTCAACACTGGCAGCATCAAAGTGGGCTGCATGCATGCATGCTAAGTCACTTCAGTCGTGTCTGACTCTGCGACCCTATGGACTCTATGTAGTCTGCCAGGCTCCTCTGTCCATGGGATTCTCCAGGCAAGAATACTGGAGTGAGTTGCCATGCCCTCCTCCAGGGGTTTTCCCAACCCAGGGATTGAACTTGCGTCTCTTATGTCTCCTGCATTGGCAGGCAGTTTCTTTACTACTAGTATCATCTGGGAAGCCCTCAAAGTGGTCTATTTCCCCTTTATACAATGTCTCGAATTCAGTCTCTAGATCATAGGGTCCAAAGGACCTTTAAGGCTTATTACACATGGTGTTCCATGGAAAGGACCGTCAACACTATGGAAGAGAACCCTGACAAAAAATCATGAAAGTCTGGAAGTTACACCATTGAAGATGCCATCAGTGTTGTAGAAAAAGCCATGAAAGCCAGAAATAATAAATTCCTTCTGCAGAAAGTTGTGTCCATATGATGTGAGTGACCTAGCACTAACATGCCACCTTCTCGCTCCAGGGTCATTTAGGAAAGGTCTAGGGGAATCAGGACTTTTACTACTGTCCAGAAGTAATGAAGCCACCCTGCCCCCTTGATGGCTATGGAGGCCATAGAGAGAGGCAAGGCATGGCTTCCTGTCTCAGCCAGGATGATATTACGAGCAACTTTGTGAGATCCAGAACTCCCATCCCCAACACTGAAGTAAGAAGGAGCCCTTTGTCTCTATCTGCTAAGACTGGATGGCTTAAGCAACAGAAATGTATTTTCTCACGGTCCTGAAGCTGGAATGTCTAAGACCAAGGTGTGGGCAGATTTATTTATGTTTACAGTAAAGACTCTCTTCGTGTCTTGCAAATGGCAGCCTCCTCGTGATGTCCTCACCTGACTGAGAGAAAGCTGTTCCTGTGTCTTCTTATGAGGACAGTCATCCCACCATGAAGACACCACCCTCATTACCTCATCTCAAGGTAATAATGTCTAAACTATGTCCAAATGCCATTGTATTGGAGGTTAGGGCTCCAATAAAGGAATTTAAGGGGACACAAACATTCATTCTATAACAGTACCACCCCTCAGAAGACAGTGGAGGCTGAAAGGGAAAACTGTATTTCCACCAGTCCCTTCCCTTAATGAAGAGGTACTTACTACTCTTGACAAAGTAAGTTCAAAGAAGACATACTTTAGAAAGTTCACTCAAGTAAGATATACATAGTATAAAAGTCCCAAAGTCCAGGTTTCTATTGCAGTATCAAAATCTAGAACAGTCTCAAAGTGATTGGAAAAAATAATCAACAGATTCCTACACAGTAATGACAAAAATGACAGAATTATCTAACAAGAATTTTTTAATTAATATATTTATTTTCATTGGAGGCTAATTACTTTATAATATTGTGGTGGTTTTTGCCATACATTGATATGAATCGGCCACAGGTGTACATACGTCCCCTATCTCGAACTCCTCTCCCACCTCCTTCCCCATCCCAAACCTTTGGAAGGGGCAATTCTTGACATTTACTTTTCCATTCAGGAAAGTTTAAGACATTATAGACATGGAACGGTATGTTTTACTTTGCATAATTATTTTTTTACATGTTAATGTCTACAAATTTTTGATCACACACTAATGTATTTATACTCGTTGACCAACCCATCTACTGAATAGAGGTGACAAGGGGAAAAGAAGCAAGGAATTTCTAGTCACTGAGTCCTATCACATCCTGGAAACAAGGCAATGTTTTCTACATATTCTGCCTTCTAATGATTGGAGATCTTTGTTTCAGTTCAGTTCAGTTCAGTTCAGTCGCTCAGATCTTTGCTTAGAATTTGTATGCTTTGAAATGTATTTTTATGGTGACAAAAGTTTACCTATATATTGCAAATGAAAAAACTGTTAAAGGGAAATATAATAAAGAGCTATGGATATCTTTTCAGAAAATCAATAATAACATTTTGGCATATTTGTTTCCAATATCTTTTAAAAAATAAAGTATTACCAAGTTGCATAAATGTGCTCAGGCATCTATGACACAACACCATGGGCTGAGTGCCTTCAACAACAGAAATTTATTTTCTCAGCGTTCTGGAGGTTAGTTGCCTCAGATCAAGGTGTAAGCAGATGTGGTTTCTTTCAAGGCCTCTCTCCTAAGTTCATAGATGGCCACCTCCTCACCAGGCCCTCCTGTGGTCTCTCCTCTCTGTCTGCATTTATCTTTGCCCTAATCTCCTCTTTGTAAGGACACTAGTCATACTGGATTGGGGCTTATCATATGACCTTGTTTTACTTTATTTACCTCTTTTGAAGGCCCTGTATTCAAATACAGTCTTATTCTGAAGTACTGGGGACTTAAACATATGAACTGGGGAGGGGGGAACAATTCATAACAAAACTCAAGTCACAACAAACAATTCATACAGTTGAAAAATCAAATTAATCATTCTCCAATCATACTTCTTCTTTTCTCATTATATGCAAGATTTATCTTGATGTTCATTATTTATTTAATCAACTAATAGTTATTCATAATCTATATATTACTTACTATTCCATATAATATGAGAAAATAACAGTATTTAAAACAAGCAAATAGCTATACATTTGTGTGGGTTAACGTTCTTTGGGGAGAGAGATAGAAAACAAAGAAAATAAATATGCATAATACACAGTATGTTAAATTGTGATACATATAATGGAGACATTTTTAAAAGCAGCCAGTTAGGATACAGAATAGACAGGATGAAATCTCAAATACGGCTATGTGAGTCCTCACCAAGAATGTGGTATTTGATAAATATCTGAAAAAGGTGAGTAAAGCATAAAATATTTACTCACGTAGCCCTATTAGAGATTTCATCCTGTCTATTCTGTATATGTTAGTCACTCAGTTATGTCCGACTCTTTGTGATCTCATGGACTTGGACTGCTGGCTCCTCTGTCCATGGAATTCTCCAGGTAAGAATACTGGAGAATGGGTAGCTGTTCCTTCTCCAGGGCATCTTCCAGACCCAGGGACCAAACCCGGGTCTCCTGTATTGCAGGCAGATTCTTTACCATTTGAGCCACCAGGAAAGCCCCTCTATATCTATGTAGGTATGTCTATACATTGTCTGTTACATTTGCTGACATCTATAAAGTACTCTATGTTTATAAAATTATATAAGGGAATTTCAATTTCTGACCATAAATAAGGTGATCTGGAATTATCCTCTGACATAAATAAAACATCTATGAAATGATTATTTGAAACTTAGAAAATACACAGTGCAGAACTTTGATCTCTAAGGAAAGGCAAACTGAAAACTAACCCCTGTGATTGGCTTGGCTATCTGTCTGAAAGAACCTTAGAGAAAGTCATTCAGGAATGCACTTACCAAGTGAAGTATGATAACCTTAATGAGTTGAAGAGACAGAGGTGATAGTTTGGGGAAGTAGAGGTTTGCAGAGAGGGGTCAGAAAGTTGAGCACTCCAAGGAGAAATACCCCTACAAACCTATACAGGGATCTCCTTGACTCACTTGCTGAATCCTGAGCGCATGTTTACAGGATGAAATCCACCGACCTGGTCAAGAACGACTGGGGGAGTATCAACTGGGCAATCTTCACATTCTGCCCTGCATTGAGGAGTGTTCTCATTGAATGACGGTAGAGTCCCTTGGTAGCTGAACTAAATTGCCCTCAGGGTAAAGGCTATTTAGGACCCAAAGAGCAAAGCTTAAAAACAAGCGTAAAGAAAATCAAGCAGTGAACTGCTTCCCAAACAAAATCTAACCATTAAAAAAGCACAAGACAACTCAGCACTCAATTGCATCAAATACAATTACCTGAATCAAATAAAAATTACTAAACATGCCAAGATGCAAGAAAGTATGACCTTTGATAAAGAGAAAATCATTCAGTATGATCAAAACCACAAACAACAGAGATAATATTATCAACAGACAGGAAACAAAATAGCTGTTATAAAATCATTCAAGTAGTTAAAGGAAAGCATGAACAAAATTAGGCAAGAAATGGAATATACAAAAAACAAGTAATCAGATGAAACATCCACAAATAAAAATAGTATCTGATATAAATAATTCACTAGATTAAAATCATATTAGATACAGAAGAAAATATCTGTGGATTTGAAGGCATAGCAAGAGAAACTATCCAAATGGAATCACAGAGACAAAAAAAGAAAAAAATAAAATAAAAAGAACATTGATCTGCGAGACAATATAAAACTGTACAATGTGTGGAAATCGCAGTTTCAGAGGGAGAAGTGGGGTGCGGATAAAAATATTTGAAGAAGTGATGTCAATAAACTGTCCAAATCTGATGAAAACTATAAACTCAGAGATCCAAGAAAACTCAGCAGGCCTCCAAGCAAAATAAATGTGAAAACACCTTACTAAGGTACATCACAATCAAATTATTGAAAATAGGTTAGAAAATAAGAGTTTTGTTAACAACCAGAAGAAAAATAAACAGTTTATATCATAAAGAACAAAGACAAGAACTACTGCAGATTTCTTTCTTAGAAAACAATTTAAGCCAGAAGAAAACTGAAGTATGTAATCAAATAGAATCCTATCCCTAAGAAATTTTTTTTTAATTTTAAATTCAACTATATCAATAATTACATTAAAATTAATGGTTAAAAAATGCTGCTTCAAAAGCAGAGATTGGCAAAATGTACTTTAAAAAGGCCAAACCATATAGTGCTCAAAATATACAAAATATATTATAGAGACAGTTACAGCCAGTATAAACAATAGTTAAATATCAGTGAAAATGTAATCGAAAGAAAGCTGAGGCAGCTCTTCAGACCATGAGAAGGGATAAAGAAAGTCTCTTCATAATGATGAAAGGGTAAATTGATCAAGAATACATACCAATCCTAAGTGGGTATAAACCTAATATTTGAACTTCAAAATGCACAAAATATAAGCTAATGACTGGGAGGGAGGAAAGACAGAACCACAACTATAATTGGAGATTTCAACATTTCTTTTCTCATTAATTGATAGAAAACATAGAAAATTGTTTAAGAAGATATAAACAAACTTGGCCTCATAGATATTTATAGAGCATTCCTCCTGAGGACAGCAGAATACATGTAATTTTCAGGAACAAGTACCACAGTCATTGAGATGGATCAGATGCAAGGTTATCGGATCAACTTAAAGGATTGATATTATACGGAATATGTTGTATGACTATAAGAAGCTTAAAATTAATTGCAGAGAGATTACTAGAACATCTCCAAGTATTTGAAAACAAACAATTCTCTTCTTAAAAAAAAATAAAGAAGAGTTATAAGGAACACAACACACACAAAAAATTGAAAATAATATAAAAAGACATCAAAATGTGTAGAATGAAGCCAAAGTCACACCTAGAAGGAAATTAACAGCATTAAATTATTTTATTAAAGAGGAGAAAAGTAGAATACCAGAGAGCTAATTATTCATTGCCCCAGTAGAAAGTCAGTTGATATTTTAAAAAATAAGTAAATAAGAGAAAGTTTATAAAAGTTAGTATATACTTTGACTATTTTTCATAGTCATGTATGGATGTGAAAACTGGATCAGAAAGAAGGCTGAGTGCTGAAGAATTGATGCTTTTGAATTGTGGTGCTGGAGAAAGACTCTTAAGAGTCCCTTGGACAGCAAGGAGACTAAACCAATCAATCCTAAAGGAAATCAACCCTGAATATTCATTGGAAGGACTGATGCTAAAGGTGAAGCTCCAAAATTTGGCCACCTGATACAAAGAGCCAACTCATTGGAAAAGACTGTGATGCTGGGAAAGACTCAAGATAAAAGGAGAAGGAGGAGGCAGAGGATTCAGTTCAGTCACTCAGTCATGTCCAAGTCTTTGTGACCCCATGAATTGTAGGCCTCCCTGTCCATCACCAACTCCTGGAGTTCACTCAGACTCACGTCCAAGTCGGTGATGCCATCCAGCCATCTCATCCTCTGTCGTCCCCTTCTCTTCCTGCCCCCAATCCCTCCCAGCATCAGAGTCGTTTCCAATGAGTCAACTCTTCGCATGAGGTGGCCAAAGTACTGGAGTTTCAGCTTCAACATCAGTCCTTCCAAAGAACACCCAGGGCTGATCTCCTTTAGAATGGACTGGTTGGATCTCCTTGCAGTCCAAGAAACTCTCTAGAGTCTTCTCCAACACCACAGTTCAAAAGCATCAATTCTTTGGCACTCAGCTTTCTTCACAGTCCAACTCTCGCATCCATACATGACCACTGGAAAAACAATAGCCTTGACTAGACAGACCTTTGTTGGCAAAGTAATGTCTCTGCTTTTGAATATGCTGTCTAGGCTGGCCATAACTTTTCTTCCAAGGAGTAAGCATCTTTTAATTTCACGGCTGCAATCACCATCTACAGTGATTTTGGAGCCCCCAAAATATTCCACTGTTTCCCCATCTATTTCCCATGAAGTGATGGGACCGGATGCCATGATCTTCGTTTTCTGAATGTTGAGCTTTGAGCCAACTTTGTCAATCTCCTCTTTCACTTTCATCAAGAGGCTCTTTAGTTCCTCTTTACTTTCTGCCATAAGGGTGGTGTCATCTGCCTATCTGAGGTTATTGATATCCCTCCTGGCAATTCTGATTCCAGCTTGTGCTTCATCCAGCCCAGCGTTTCTCATGATGTACTCTGCATATAAGTTAAATAAGCAGGGTGACAATATACAGCCTTGATGTACTCCTTTTCCTGTTTGGAATATTGTTCCTATCTGTTGTTCCATGTCCAGTTCTAACTGCTGCTTCCTGACCTGCATTTAGGTTTCTCAAGAGGCAGGTCAGGTGGTCTGGTATTCCCATCTCTTTCAGAATTTTCCACAGTTTATTGGATTGGATTGCCAGAGGATTAGATGGTTAGATTGCACCACTGACTCTACGGACACGAATCTGAGCAAATTCCAGGAGACAGAGGGGGGACAAAGGAGGCTTGTGTGCTACTGTTCATGAGTTTGAAGAGTTGAATACAATTTAGCAACTGAAGAACTATAACAGATGAAACATAGCTATCTGTATGGAAAACAGCTTTACATTGTTGAAGCATATACATGAAAAAGAGACAATTTTGTTGAAAAATAAGAATACTATTTTATAAGCATGTTGGTATCATTTGAATTTTAAACCATATACATATATTAGTTTAAAAAAACAATGAAAATAATGATTAAAAAATTACTTCCCCTTATTACAGAAAATTTAAGTTTTTTTTATTTTTATCAGTTAGAAAGCAAGTGATGACATGGTTTAAAAGTATAGTGTCAGTGAATATTTCCTTTTCTCTTTAAAATATGTGTGTTAATCTGCAAATTATAAAGTATATGAATAAATGAAAACCTATCATAGGGACTTCCCTGGCAGTCCAGTGGTTAAGATTCTGCCCATCCAATGCAGAGGGGCATGGGCTAGATCACTGGTCAGGCAACTAAGATCCTTAGGCATGACAAAAAAAAAAAAAGTCTACTCTGGATATGTGGATATCCAGAGTAGACTGAGATAACTACTAAGTATAGTTTCTCTGGCATGAAACACACACATGTTATAGTGTATGAACATTTATGGCTCAGTAATCCATAGAGGGCATAAAATTGCAGGCAAGCATAAAAACAAATTTCTTTTATCACATTAAATATGTCAAAAGAAATCAAGACAAACTCAATCAATCAATACTTGATTAAACACTATGTTTAAATGCATTTTATTGAAATACAATTCATAACATCTCAAACTCTGCCTGCTATGATAACATAAAAATGTTCTGTGTGAGAGCTTTCCTGGTGCCTCAGTGGTGAAGAATCTGCCTGTCAAAGCAATCAATCCTGCCAGATCCAGGAAGATCCCATATGTCACTGAACAACTAAGCCAGAACTGTTAGGCTGTGCTCTGAAGCCTGAAGACACAACTGATGAGCCCACATGCCACAGCTACTGAAGCTTGCATACCCTAGAGTCCATGCTCCACAGGGAGAGAGGACACTGCACGCGCCACAACTGGGATGTGGCCCCTGCTCTCCACAAACGAGAGAAAAGACCACACAGTGATGAGGACCCAGCACAGTCATAAATATATATATTTTTAAAATGTTTTGTGTGATGAAGTGAAAGTGAAAGGCAATCAGTCATGTTTGACTCTTTGCGACCCCATGGACTAAACAGTCCATGGAATTCTCCAGGCCAGAATATTGGAGTATGTAGCCTATCCCTTTTCCAGCAGATCTTCCCAACCCAGGAATCAAACTGGTGCCTCCTGCATTGCAAGTAGATTCTTTACCAACTGAGCTATCAGGGAAGCCCTTTGTGATGAAACAGTCAGTTAACAAATGAGCAGATCATGCAAAGTAAGTCAAAGTAATCATTTGACAAGCCTATATTGCACTCATAAATTAATTAAAGTAGGTTGTCTACTACCTTTGTGAGTGAGTGTGTGCGAGAATATGTCTCTGTGTGTGTCAGTCTCTTAATTTTTACAATCTGAAATGGTATAAAGCCCACTGAAAATGCAGGAATTTTTGATAGTAATAACTTTCTAGATCAAGGGAGCTCTCTTCATAAGTAGCTAGAGGAACATGCTTCCCACTACATTTGGCGCAAAATCAAGAGCTTACTTGGCTATGGATCTGCAGTAGGGGAGAAATCATAGTCTGGTGGAAGACAAAAATAAGCAGCAACGCACTCTTGTGCTAGACAAATAGAGTTTCAAGAACTCTTCAAGTCAAATGGAAATCAATATCTTTTTACTTTTTAAAAAACATCCAATTTCTTAACCTTAGAGAGTGCTAATTGCTTATCACAGGACAACTTTTCCAAATAAACCAACTAGAGTTTCCTTAGGAAACACTGTTACATTTCACAAAAATCAACTTAGAAGGCAACACTAGCACAAATGTATACTTGCAACAATTCTATATACTTAGTTATCATTTGCCCACTTATATTATTTTGGCATTCTTTCCAATTTTGGTTCTGATGATTACTGTAGAATATGCATTATTTTGAATACAAAGAAGAGAGACTATCATTCAAAAGTGTTTGCACATTTTATGTCCGCCAGTCAGTTCAGTCGCTCAGTTCTGTCTGACTCTTTGAGACCCCATGGACTGCCCATGCCAAGCATCCCTGTCCATCACCAACTCCCGGAGCTTCCTCAGACTCATGTCCATCGAGTCAGTGATGCCATTCAACCACCTCATCTTCTGTCGTTCCCTTCTCCTCCTGCCTTAAATCTTTCCCAGCATCAGCATCTTTTCTAATGAGTCAGTTTCCCTCAGGTGGCCAAAGTATTGGAACTTCAAGTTTAGCATCAGTTACTCCAATGAATATGCAGGACCGATTGATTTCCTTTAGGATTGACTAGCTTGATCACCTTGCAGTCCAAGGGACTCTCAAGAGTGTTCTCCAACACCACAGTTCAAAAGCATCAATTCTTTGGCACTCAGCTTTCTTTATGGTCCAACTCTCACATCCATATGTGACTACTGGAAAAACCATAGCTTTGACTATATGGATCTTTGTCAGCAAAGTAATGTCTCTGCATTTTAATATGCTATCAAGGCTGATCATAACTTTTCTTCCAAGGAGCAAGCATCTTTTAATTTCACGGCTGTAGTCACCATCTTCAGTGATTTTGGAGCCCCAAAATAAAGGCTGTCACTGTTTCCATTCTTTTCCCATCTATTTGCCATGAAGTGATGGGACTGGACACCATGATGTTGGCTTTTTGAATGTTGAACTTTAAGCCAACTTTTTCACTCTCCTCTTTCTCTTTCATCAAGAGGCTCTTTAGTTCCTCTTTACTTTCTGCCATAAGGGTGGTGTCACCTGCATATTTGAGGTTATTGATATCCCTCCTGGCAATTCTGATTCCAGCTTGTGCTTCATCCAGCCTAGCATTTCTCATGATGTACTCTGCATATAAGTTAAATAAGCAGGGTGACAATATACAGCCTTGACGTACTCCTTTTCCTATTTGGAACCAGTCTGTTGATCCACGTCCAGTTCTAACTGTTGCTTCTTGACCTACATATAGGTTTCTCAAGAGGCAGGCCAGGTGGTCTGGTATTCCCATCTCTTTCAGAATTTTCCACACTTTATTGTGATCCACACAGTCAAAGGCTTGGCATAGTCAATAAAGCAGAAATAGATGTTTTTCTGGAACTCCCTTGCTTTTTCGATTGTCCAGCAGATGTTGGCTTGGTATCTCTAATTTTCTTGTACAGATCTCTAGTCTTTCCCATTCTATTGTCTTCCTCAATTTCTTTGCACTGATCACTGAGGAAGGCTTTTTTTTTTTCTCCTTGCTATTTGGAACTCTGCATTCAAATGGGTATGTCTTTCCTTTTCTCCTTTGCCTTTAGCTTCTCTTCTTTTCTCAGCTATTTGTAAGGCCTCCTCAGACAACCGTTTTTCCTTTTTGCATTTCTTTCTTTCTTTTTTTTTTTTTTTTGTGGATGGTGTTGATCACTGTCTCCTGTACAATGTCACGAACTTCTGTCCATAGTTCTTCAGGCACTCAGACACTCTTGTCTATCAGATCTAATCCTTTGAATCTACTTGTCACTTCCACTGTATAATCATAAGGGATTTGATTTAGGTCATACCTGAATGGTCTAGTGGTTTTCCCTACTTTCTTCAATTTAAGTCTGAATTTGGAAAGGAGTTCATGATCTTAGCCACAGTCAGCTCCTGATCATTTTTGCTGACTGTGTAGAGCTTCTCCATCTTTGGCTGCAAAGAATATATCAGTCCTATTTTGTTGTTGACCATCTTGTGACATCCATGTGTAGAGCTATCTCTTGTGCTGTTGGAAGACGGTGTTTACTATGACCAGTGCATTCTTTTAGCAAAACTCTATTAGCCTTTTCCCTGCTTCTGCTAAATTTGTGACACTGTTCTTTTGAATAGCAACTTTTAAACCATGACCCCTTGACTGTATACAAACATATATACATTTGTAGATAAGCAGTCATATTTACATGGCCACCTGTACTGTTATTATTAAGGGAGTAAGATATATCAAACATTTGAGAAAATGAAGTCAAAACTATGTTTATATTAAGGCAATCCTCAGAGGCATGTGTTCTTCAAAAAAAAAAAGATCAGCGAAATTATCAGTTTGTTGTTCAATATTTTAAAGATGTTTATGTTATATACCTCAAGAAACTCCTAGTGAGTTGGCAGAAGAGTGTTTTAATTTTATAATCCACTTCTGGCACCAGTAAGAGATTATGAGAGGCTTGTTTTTAATCTTCTCACAAATCAGATTTAGTGATTTTAATTTTCTCTCCTGTGGTCGTATTACCTGAATTCTGAGGTGTAACATTTCATCAATATGGATCAAGACTGCTCGTGACTTATTGCTTTATTGTTCACAGTAAATGTGAAAGATAGCTGTTGTTTCTCTCTTTTTTTCCCCCTACATGTCTAATAACCAAGAAAAGGAGGGAATTGAATTATAGTAAAAAAGTAACAAAATACAGATTTGTTGTGCACTATTCAAATCAAAATTAAATACCTAACTGATTGAAACAAACTTTTTAATACATCTATTTAATGTACAGTTTAGCCTTGCTGGATTTGAGATACTGATAACCTGTAATTCATCAAATGCCATGTTTGGGATACAAATTTCTCTATACAGAATGTCACTCTCCAATTTTTCTATTGAACTGTAGTTGTAGCACAATATTATATAAGTTATAAGTATGCAACATAGTGACTCAGTTTTTAAAAGTTGCATTCCATTTATAGTGATTATAAAATATTGGCTACATTCCCCATGCTGTGCAACATACCCTTGTAGCCTATATTATATGTAATAATTTTACCTCTTAATCCACTGCCTCTTGCTTGCCCCTCCCCCTTCCCTCTCCCTACTGGTAACCACTAGTTTGTCCTCGATATCTGTGAGTCCTCTCCTTTTTTGTTCTATTCACTAGTTTGTTCTATTCACTAGTATTTTTTAGACTCCACATGTAAGTGACAGGCTTCTCGGGTGGTGCTAGAGGTAAAGAATCTGCCTGCCACTGCAGGTTCGATCCCTGGGTCAGGAAGATCCCCTGCAGAAGGGATAGGCTACCCAACTCCAGTATTCTTGCCCTTCCCTGGCATCTCAGATGGTAAAGAATATCGCCTGTAATGAAGGAGACTTGGCTTCAATCCCTGGCTTGGGAAGATCCGGAGGAAGGCAAGGAAACCCACTCCAGTATTCTTACCTGGAGAATCCCATGTTTGTAGGAGCCTGGCAGGCTATAGTTAATGGGGTCCCAAAGAGTTGGACATGATTAGCAACTCAGCACAGCACAGAGAAAATAAATATCCTTACCCTGAAAAATATCTGGATCACATTGCAAGATTCTGAGAGCAAAATCTAAGTACTTCCGTATAATGTCTGACTTAGCAATTTTCTTCTGCCACATTTAAAGTGTGTTAAACACCTAGATAAAGTATCCCACTGATACTTTACTCTTTGTTACTAAGTCACAACAAACCATATAACCGTGGTATATAGATTTTCTCTTACGCACCAGATTAGATTCTGCTTCTGGATGACTTAGTGAACAAGAAGGTGTTCACTAGACACCTTCTTGTTCACCAGTATAAGAAGGTGCCCTCAGCTTCTAGAAACCATGTAGAGAAAGGCTCCATCTTTGCTTTTATAGAAATTGAGAGAAGCATCAGCCAGTGAAATTCTCCCTGTTTTGATCCTTTTAAAAATTATTTTGATTATCTTTTCTGTGTTCCATTCCTAGTTCTTTTCTTGTTTAACTTAAACGCAACATTGCTTGTTTGGATTGGTACTTTTATTATTCTTTAAATAGGCTTGTACTCTCTTTATGTACTTAATTTGATTTATCTCTCTGTTTCTAGTCTTTATTACATGTTCTGATGAAGACTTATTTTCCCCTCCAATATACCCAAGAAAATGTCAGTGGTGTCTGTTTGGGTATTATCTCATAGTATAAATAGTATCTCTTTCTCTTCATGCAACACTATGGTTTACTGACTCTTGCTCTTTTCTGGGAATTTTTTGTTCTGGTATGAGTTCTCATGAAGAAGAGAGTATTTTAATTCCTTTGATGACGAGAATAAAATTTCTCATTGGGAGTCAAGGTGAAAATATATTTCTTGCTCTGCAGCAGGATCACAGGATAATGACAGTAGTATGCCATCCCACAGACCACTGGATCCTTGCTGTGCAGAAGTGTTACTCTTTTAACCCCACCTTGCACAGGTATCCCCTATCTGTGAGCCCCTCTCAACAACAGAGTCAGTATTGTGCCAGCTACTCCAGAGTTTTCAGAAAGCAATCATAGCAAGAGAAAGGAAGAAAAAGAAAAAAGGAAAAAAATAGAAAAGAAAAATTACCAGCTCTCATATCAGTACCAAAAGTTTAGGGAAGAAAACAAAGGACACAAAAAGGTATATTCTTTTCTGTCCCAACTAATTTTGGAATGTTATGCCATGTTAGCTATGCAAAAACTTAAACCTATGCTTATTTTATACAAAATAGATGTCAAAAGTAAGAAGACAAAGTTAATTCAAATTAAGTTGATTATATACTGGAAATATTTCCATAGAATGGATATATATACACAGATATGTGTGCATATATATATATATATATATATATACACACACACATAATTTGAATAGTTATATTTCTTTTTTTCATATTTTGATATCAGGCCAACCATGTAAATTCAAGATCATCATTATCTAATCTGAATGGTGAGCAACTTTGATAAGATACCTTTGATAGAAAAGTGTGTGTCATTAGAATTCAACCCCTAAATGTCCCTATAAATTAATTTCACTTTCAACTATTCATTATTGCAATAAGTAAAACTGATTGTTTTAAAAGGTCATATATCTTCATTTAAATGTTTTTATTATGGGTATAAAATACTATCAAATCTAAATTAATTGAATTTTTATAATTCCTTTTAAATTTAAATTCATTTTTCTTTATATCAAGTATTAAGCACTTTTACTTACAATTACCACAATGGCCATTTTTTTCCTGAAAATTTACTGTAAATTGATCTCTCAGCATTTCATTAATATCAACATATTTATTTTATTTTTATGTCCTACTGGATTATGATATCTCTTTCAAAATATAGGCAACACAGGAATTTGGAAAAAAAATCTAAGAATAATAATATTAAAAAATAATTAGTATTAGAATTCTGACATATTAATTGCAATCACATATTGAATTTTCACTATCGGCTTTCAAATATTTATTGGCATAAATACTCTTTAGCGCAAAGCCAAAATGCATAATAAACTTTACAGGCTAAAACAAAACCTCTCCCTCAGTAATACAAGCATGTAAGGATTTAATTTTCCCAAGACTACCGTTTTCAGAGTAACTCACTAATGTAGAGTCAAGAAATTCTTTCATGAAGGGTGAATATAAATCATATAATAGTACTGACAACTTCACTTTGAATGTCTTTGCTTAAAATAAGCAAGCCATGATATGCCTTTAATTCTGGAATTACAAAGCTGAACATGATCAAACAGAAATTGTATTTTGGTCATCAAGGAAGATACGTGTACTAAACGCACAGCACGTGGAAGGTGCTGTTCTGGCTGTGGTGAATGCTTATAGAGTTAAAGTAGACTCTTCACCTATTTTGCCTCAATACTGCATAGTTGTTATCCATTCCCAGGGTACACCATTCTCAGTTCTATGGCTGACCACGTGGTAACCTGAGAATGCCAGGAAATGGTATAGTGTAATGTTGCCTAGCATTAGATACACTGTTCTTTACTGCTGAAGTCCAAAATGTATGAAATTTGTGATTCCTCTAAGTTTCAGAGGTATGCTAAACATCAGGAAATCCTGCCTGTTAATATTCTTGCTGCCTACCAGTGTCTGAAAATGTGCTAAACATCTCCCTTTGGCTATAATCAACATATCCCCAAAAGATTCTGGCCAACCAACAGAGCACTCAAACAGCACTTCTCTCTGTTCTGTTTGTGTTACAAAGGAAATGAATTAGAGCACATTCCATTAGGGAACTAACAGGTATTTGAAGCTGTTCTAAAACTAACTAAGCACAATGCCACCAATAATACTGCAAATTCTTATAATCTTTTAAAACAGTGACTACATTTTTAGGTAAATTAAGCAAAAAAGATATTTGAACACTGTACTAATTTGGATAAAATGCCAAAATATGTGAATCTTACATAAAGGCTTAAAGGATTAAATATTTCTCTTTGAAAAATAGTTGAATCTCAAAAATATAAAGCTAGTAGTCATGTCTTGTAGTGCCTATTTTTTCTATCCAGATATAGTAGTAGATTTTAAAGACTAGCATGTGCACATCAGTGATTGCACTCAGTGCCTTGGTAAAACCACACCTTTATCTAAGTTCATGCTTTGGGGAATTTTATTTTGAGAGTAAAAGAAATGAAAATGACTACACAGGAATAGTAACCGCATACCTAAGCATGTTCCCACCAGATTGGAACAGATGGTTGTTATTATTGTCTTTAAAACTTTTTATTCATGCATTACATTCTTGAAAATGTTAGGTCTGATTTCATCTTCAAGAATATAAGCTTCTTGAGAATTAAGCCTGTTTTACAAAGTTCACTGGCCAGTAAAAATAACTTACATTTGGATGAATATTCATAGGTCTTATCATTTAATTTTCAAAATAATTCCCTGAATTTTTCTCTTATTCAAATTCAGAAAATAGTGGATAACTAACAAGGACCTACTGTATATAGCACATGGAACTCTCCTTAATGTTATGTGGCAGCCTGGATGGGAGAGGTGTTGGGGAAACAATGGATCCATGTATATGTATGGCTGAGTCCCTTTGCTGTTCACCTGAAACTATCACAACATTGTTAATTGGCTATACTCCAAAACAAAATACACAGTTAAAATAAATAAATAAATGCCAAAAGTAGGATTTAGGGAAAAAACAAACAAACTATAATTTGTCCAAAGTTGCCCCAGTAGAATACAGAGCAGGGAGGTAATCTACATGTTTTGGTGCTATGATCATGTCATTTCATTTATACACAATTATAAAATACAACTAAAATGAAAGAAGTGAATTCTGGCAAACATGATAAGACTGGTAATTTAGGGACTACTCTTATGGATATCTGAATAAGGAGGCTGGGAAGGATTTTCACAGCAAATGGATAAAGAGGGAGCATATTACTTACTGATTCTGTGTCTAGGTATTCATTGTGCTTCTTGTGAAAGTTTCTGTCTATATCTAATCTATTTGAAATAGAAAAACAAAACAGAACTCCAAGTAAATAACAACTCTGATCCCAGGGGAAAGGGGAAGGTATGAACACACCAACTAAGACAAATCTAATCGTGAAGTAACTTTTTAAAGAAATCAAAACAATTATCCCACTTCTCTCTCCTTGAGCTTGAAATTGATAATGTAATTGTATTCACATTAATTTAATTAACTTTAAAATATCTTTTGAAGAGATATTTTTACCTTTATATCTTCTGTTTGAATGTGTTTAGAGGTCATGTGATATTAGGCACTATGAAATTAAACAGTAATTTCCTGAATCAAGCTTGACTAGTTGGATGTTTAATAGCATTACAAATAAAATATCATTTTGATACACTTGAGAAAAATTAGATTCTTCATGAAATTGGATTAGATGTGTCTCTGATTGATGAAGATAACTGATCTCATAGAGAAAATGCAATTGCCAACCACAATAGATATACAAAGTCTAAGTTGAATGGGTACAATTAAGTATAACCGACATTAGAATTTGCAGAGCATATAGGACTAACATATGTCTTTTATTGACGTTCTTGCTAGCTCTGGTGAAAAAAAAGTTTCAGAGGAGACTCTATTTGACTCTACTTGGGTCACATGGCCGCCCTTCAGACAATCACTTAGGCTGTGCTTAGATTGATGGGTACTTTAAATGGACAGGCCAGTCATATACTCAACTCTGTGGTATTGAGTAGTCTTAGATTTTCTCGCACCAGGACCAGAAAAAATAATATGCTCTCATTAAAGAATACAATCTCAGGTATTATCAATATATTATATTGCTGTTTACACAAATTTTAAGTCAAATATACAAGCATTATCCTCTCTAGAAGTCAGTCTTCCTCTCTCTATCTGCACACACACACACACACACACACACACACACATATATAAACACTGAGATACCTGATGAACATTTTCAAAAATTATGAAACCAATAGTAAGAGGATTTATATAAGCTACATACATCACAGAATCCAATTTAAGCCTTTTCTCATTTATATGTTGCTGATCTCACATAATTACATGTAGAACCTCATTTCTGGGACTACTATTTCCAGTAATGGTGAAGTAACTTAGACCAACTTTTTCCTGAGAAAAACAATAGAAAATATTAATTTTTTTAACCTTTTATAAGGTACTAAAGTGTTAATGCAGTAAACAACAGTCTTAGACCAAGATTGGGGGAAAAGAAAGAAACTCAAGTATGTGAATTTGGTCTTTTGATCACTTTTTTCCTATGGTCTTTTTCTGAGTTCCTTAAAGGCACTGAGAAACAGAACAGAATTTTTGGCAGATTCTTAGGAATAGGGGATAAAAATTGGAGTACAAAGCCAATGAGGAATTGGACAAACTAAGTTAACCCTTGGTTTGCGCTCACGTATAACTACACAGACCTTGCAGGTATTGAAGGACATCTTTAATTAGCTAATTGCATGATAGTACATTAAGGAGAACTGGGATTGGGCATATCCCTAGGTGCCTTCCACAAGTGAATACTACAAATCTTCTCTAGAGGATGAAAATATTTATCACTGGCCTCAAACCAACTTCAAAAATATTCTCAATAAACAACTTGCAAAACAATTTATCAGGTCCAAAAAACAGGAGATTAAAATGAGCAGAAAAAAACATACAATGGAAGAAAAGTCAGAGGGGTACAATAACATTAAGTTATTGAACATAGATTAAAAAATTGTGATTGATACTAAAAAAAAAAGATTAAACAAAGAAGGCAAAGTTGGCAAAGAATAGAAAACTCTAAGATTAAAATACCCATAATAAGTGTGGAAGGAAAGAGCCTGGAAGTGGGGCAGGGGGATAGAGGAAAGGAAAGAAAAAGTCCAATATACATGTACTTAAGGCCCTTAGAGGAAAAAAAAAAAGAGAGAAGAAATCAGGCAGAAGAAAATCTGGATGAGATAAAGGTTTAAATTTTTCAAAACTACTTAGACATAAAGTCATCGATTTTTAAAATTCCAGAAACTCCATGTAGGTTATAAAAAGAAATCTTACTTTCTGTAACTGCTGAAATCTAATGACAAAGAGAAAAATAATAAAATACCAATTATCTTCAAAGGAGAAACAGTCTATAGATAATACCTCAATGGAAACAGTGGAAGCTAAAAGACAGTAAAATATTTTCAAAGGGTTGAAAGTTACCATTAGCCTAGATTTCTATACCTGCTGGAAAATATCTTTAAAGAATACATGTGGAATACAGGGTAGTGGTGGTCACCTATATCAGAGAAGCAGAGTCAACAGGAGATATAGATATTTATAAGAGGGAAATTATTTTAGAAATCGACTCATGTTGTTATGAAGCCTGAGAAGCCCCATGATCTGCACCGCAAGCTGGAAAACCAGGAAAGTTGGTGATGTATTTCAGTCTGAATGTAAAGGTCTAAGAACCAGAGAGTCAATGGTGTAAGTCCTAGTCTGAGTTCAAACTGGAGATACATGGGTGCCAATGAACAGAGCAGGAGAAGAGGATGAATGTCTCAGCTCAAGCAGAGAAAGCAAATTCCTGTCTTCTGCCATTTTGTTCTATGCCCTCAAGTGCTTGAATGCTGCCCACTTGCATTGGTGACAGTGAGTCTCTACTCAGCTCACTAATGACTTCTGAAAACACCCTCATAGACACTCAGAAATGGTACTTTACTAGTTTTCTGAGCATAGCTTGACACAATCAAGTTGACACATAAAATTAACCATTACACCACCAAAATCCAAATCACATTACTCTTTAATTAAAATGAATACAGATCAATAAGAATAGCAAATAAAATAAAATAAAAGGTAATTTCTATGCCCACTGGAAACTAGAAAGCAAACAAAAAATGTAACAAATTTCAATTCCCACACAAGTAGAGAAGCAAACATCTGAACACAGCAGTAACTCCAAAGATTACACCAAAACAGAGCCAGGAGTAATACATGAGTAAGAGAGAGTGCAGCAAGGCCCTACTGGTAAAAGATACAGATAATATCAGCCAGGCTCATTCCCAAAATAAATTGGGGAAAACATTAAGAATACACAGAAGATGCTTAGGAAGTGGGCAGGACCACTGATGGTTGCCTCAGCGATGCACTACTTCTGGGTGAGAAGAGCTATTTGGAAGGGAAAACTGTCCCCTGGGATTTTGGTAGTGAAAGGAAAGAAAGAAACAAGAGGCCAAATTCAAACTCCTGTAAAACAAGATGTCACACAATCAGGAAACAGACTGACTCATCACCCCCACACTCTCCCCAAAGCACCATATATCAAACTGCATCATACCATAGAGAAAAATGGGCTTCCCAGGTGGTGCAGAACCTGCCTGCCAATGCAGGAGATGCAAGAGACTCAGGTTTGATCCCTGGGTGAGTAAGATTCTCTGGAGAAGGAAATGGCAATCCACTCCAGTATTCTTGCCTGGGAAAATTTCATGGACAGAGGAGTCTGGTGGGCTACAGTAGCCCATGGTGTCACAAAGAGTCAGACACAACTAAAGCAACTTAGCACAGAGGAAAACATGCTCTTGAACTAAGGAGGTAAGTACTTACCTTTTCAGTTTTCCCATCCCTAGTATTGTAACCAGGTATAACTCTGTGGGACCTGGGTTCGATCCCTGGGTTGGGAAGATCCTCTGGAGAAGGGAAAGGCTACCCACTTCAGTGTTCTGGCCTAGAGAATTCCATGGACTGTATAGTTCATGGGGTCGCAGAGTCGGACACGACTGAGTGAGTTTCACATAACCCTATGGTTCCTTCCGGGGACAGATCCCTTCCCCCACATTCCCTGCTTTAGCTCCTCTCTGAAGTACTTAAATCACAGCATTTGATGCACATTTCCTGAGGTGTTTTACATATGCTAAAACCCCCACCAAATGGAAGAAATTACTAGATGATCATGAGCACATAGCCTCCCAGATCTACTGACATATAGATTAATAATGTTAATTCCTAGGACAACACCCTGTTTCTTAATCACAGAATTGCACATGAGCTGATCACAAACATACCCTGGGATGCCCAATCCTCATCCTGCCTTTAAAAATGCCTCTAAAATTCCATCTGGGAGTCTGGGTATTTCGAGCACAACAGCCCTTGGACTCCTAACTTGGAGCCTTACAATTAATGCTGCATTTTCATTCACCACACACTGGTGTCAGCAGATTGGTTTCACTACGTGCAAGCAAGTGGACTCAAGTTTTATTTGGTAATAGTATCTTTGCAGATACATCAGGTCCCATTTTTATTACTGATAGTGTGTTTAACATTTTCTGGAACCTACAAGAACATGTGGTTGTGTAGTAAAAAAATACAACTATATGGCTACGTGGGCTTTAATAAATTAAAGAAGATCTGAATAAATACAATAGTGAGTGAAGAGTGAAGTTGCTCAGTCGTGTTCAACTCTTTGTGACCCCATGGACTGTAGCCCACCAGGCTCCTCCATCCATGGAATTTTCTAGGCAAGAGTACTGGAGTGGGTTGCCATTTCCTTCTCCAGGGGATCTTCCCGACCCGGGGATTGAACCCAGGTCTCCCTCATTGCAGGCAGACGCTTTACTGTCTAAGCTACCAGGGTATCCCAAAAATACAATAGTATATAACCTTTATAAGTTGAAAGTTTCAAGATACAAAAGGTGTTAATTTTCCTAAAGTTAATCTATGAATCATGTTGCCAACAGGGTGTGTGTTTTAAGTGAGAGAGGAGATTGGCTTGTTTTCTAAAAGTTACATATGGGAATGCATGGTCCAAGATAATATTTCATGGCAATGTGAAAGGAATTTTATCAGATATCAAGAGTCGTTCTATATTTAAGACATTTAATACAGTTTGGTAGGGATAGAAAATCAGAAAAACAGAATGGAATAGCGGGTCTAGAAGTAGATTCAGCCCTATATGAATCTTATCACCTTTGTTGCAGATTAATTGACCACAGGTGCATGGGTTTATTTTGGGGTTTTATCCTTTTCAGATCTATATTTCTGCTTTTGTGCCACTGCTATACTTTTTGATTACTATAGCTTTGTAGTAAAGTCTGAAGTCAGGTAACCTTATGCCTCCAGCTCTGTTTTTCTTTCTGAAGATTGCTTTGGCTATTTGAGGTCTTTCGTGTCTTCATCCATGGGGTTGCAGGAGTTGGACACGGCTTAGTAACTAAACCAACTGTCTTTCTACAGATTTTAAAGTTGTAATAGCCAGGACATGGAAACAACCTAGATGTCCATCAGCAGATGAATGGATAAGAAAGCTGTGGTACATATACACAAAGGAGTATTACTCAGCTGTTAAAAAGAATTCATTTGAATCAGTTCTGATGAGATGGATGAAACTGGAGCCGATTATACAGAGTGAAGTAAGCCAGAAAGAAAAACACCAATACAGTATACTAACACATATATATGGAATTTAGAAAGATGGCAATGACGACCCTGTATGCAAGACAGGAAAAAAGACACAGCTGTGTATAACAGACTTTTGGACTCAGAGGGAGAGGGAGAGGGTGGGATGATTTGGGAGAATGGCATTCTATCATGTATACTATCATGTAAGAATTGAATCGCCAGTCTATGTCTGACGCAGGATACAGCATGCTTGGGGCTGGTGCATGGGGATGACCCACAGAGATGTTATGGGGAGGGAGGTGGGAGGGGGGTTCATGTTTGGGAACACATGTAAGAATTAAAGATTTTAAAATAAAAAAAAAAAAGTTGTTTGTTATAGTTCTGTGAAAAATGCCATTGGTAATTTGATAGAAGTTACATTAGATCTGTAGATTGCCTTGGGTAAGTACAGTCACTAAAAATAATGAAATATTGCCATTTGTACAACATTGATGGACCTAGAGATTATCATACTAAGTGAAGTAAGTCAGAAAAAGGCAAATGCATATGATATTGTTTATATGTGGAATCTATAAAAATGATACAAACAACAATTTACAAAACAGAAAGAGACTCACAGACTTAAAAAACAAACTTATGTTTACCAAAGGGTAAAGGTGGGGGAGAAGGAAAAATAAATTGGCAGTTTGAAATTGACATATATACACTACTATATTTAAAATAGATAACCACCAAGGACCCATGTATAGTATAGGGAAATCTGCTCCATATTCTGTAATAACCTAAATGGGAAAAGAACATGAAAGAGAATAGCTATATGTATATGTATAACTGAATCACTTTATTGTACACCTGAAGCTGACACAACATAGTAAATCAGCTATAGTCCAATGTAAAGTAAAAATTAAAAATAAGAATTAGGGATATGTTTCAATATATACTGAATGATCCCAAACTTAACTCTTACTCTCTTTTCAAGATTTTTGGACCTAGAATAATCATATTCAGACTTTGAAAAATAGCCAGTCAATATTTATAAAATAAGAAAGAGAAGGATAAAGAGGAAGAAGAAGAGGCAGAGAAGAACAAGAAGACATGAAATCCAAAAGCAATATGGAGACTGCAAAGCGTTACCAAACTCATTTACAGGAGGACAAGTTTCTAGGTCAAAACAGTGTCAACTAAAGACCAAGCAAACAAACAAACAAATGCATAACTTCGAAGCTCTAAAAGAGAATAAAAGAAATTCCAAAAGTTCTAGCTTCAGGTTTTTTTAAGTATAGGAGAGACAGTTGCTGAAATGGAAATCAAGGCTGATTCAGACAAAATTCTAGAACAGATTGTTAAACAGGTGCCTTTTATTATATGTACAGAGATACCTTGGAGATATTGTGGGATTGGTTCCAGACCACCATAATACTGCAACAAAGTGAGCCATACAAACTGTTTGGTTCCTCGCTGCATATAAAAGTTATGTCTGCACTATACTGTAGTCTGTTGAGTGTGCAATAATATTATGTCTAAAAAACAATGTAGATACCTTAATTTAAAAATGCTTTATTGATTAAAAAAAAAAAAGCTACCATCATCTGAAACTTCAGTGAGTCACTGTCTTTTTGCAACAGTAGCATCAGATATCACTGCTCACAGGTCACCATAGCAAATATATTAATAATGAAAAAGTTAGACATGTTGTGATAACTACCAACATGTGACACAGAGGCATGAAGTTTCAGTCTGTGAAAAATGCAGTGTCTGTTGCCTGTAATTAAAAATGTAACTGGTGAGCTCTAGTATAGTACGTGCCCTGTTATGCGGATCCAGTAATCTCCATGAAGTTCAGTGAAGTCCTACAGGCACAGCCCTCTACATGAGAACTTGAACAAGGCAATGCCTTGGACTATTTGCTTTATGAGAGATGAGACAGTGTGGGTTTGCCAACAAAGTATTAGGTGGATTTATATGACTGATAGACTATGTTCAGTGTTTAATAAAGAATCACTAACAATGAATAATTCTCAATTAAAGCTGTTATATTGCCCTCTCTGTTTTATCTCAGTACATAACAGGCATTCAATAAATATTTGCTGGATTTTTAATAAATGTAGACAAATCTAAGATGGCCTAACACAAGTTTTTTGTGATGCCCTGAATGACATATTTATTTGTAGCCAATGAATTAGTAATACGTCAGACACCTTTATGAATAAATGAAGTAGGGAGGGGTAAGTGGATGTCTTAGATGCTGCAGTAAAAAACTTGCCTTTACAAAGACTAGTGTTCAATAGATATAAATGCACATTTACTTTCAGTTTGCAAGTCAGAACCTACTGGCCTTTCATAACTGGTGCTTTTTATTCCTCTGGATGTACTACTAATTCATGGACAACATCTTGGCAATAGATCCAAAGTGACATATACTGTTGAGAGATTCAGTGAAACATTCTCAACCTGTAGGCATTTCCCTGGTTTCTGTGTAAACACCATACTGACTATAAAATTGCTTCTGGGATTTATGTCATTGCATTTCCTTGTCCCCTTTTATTAAATTGGCTTACTTTCTCTGCACATTCTTGACTGCTCTTGGACTTTTCACTGTATCAGCTATCACTTGATGTATTATTATTACAGACATTCTGGTCACTTTCTTATTTCCTAGCTGAGAACTAAGGTGATTTGATTGTTGAGGATCAGCTCTACTACTGACACTCTCAAGTGAGATGGGTACTATTTATTAAGTATATAAGGTATTTTGAAATCAAGCGAATTATTATTATGTATTTTGAAACCAAGCCTAGAACAAAACTAGGCTTTTATCTATAAATATGGGTATTTCACTTTCATGAAAGGAATATTCTGTGTGGATATGGGGATAAATCACATATAAGGATACATACATACACATATATACACAAACTCACACACAGACAAGTCCAACCTGGTATTTACCAAATTGATATGGAAAGTGAAGAGAAAACTTGGATTTTTGTTGATACTTTGATAAATTTGAATGAAATTGGAGAAGGGAATGGCACCCCACTCCAGTACGCTTGCCTGGAAAATCCCATGGATGGAGGAGCCTGGTAGGCTGCGGTCCACGGAGTCACTAAGAGTCAGACATGACTGAGCGACTTCACTTTCACTTTTCCTTTCATGCATTGGAGAAGGAAATGGCAACCCACTCCAGTGTTTTTGCCTGGAGAATCCCAGGGACATGGGAGCCTGGTGGGCTGCCGTCTATGGGGTCGCGCAGAGTCAGACACGACTGAAGCGACTTAGCAGCAGCAACAGCATTCTATTCTCAATAGTTTTGAGCACAAGAATTTTCAAAATCCTTGGCTATTAAATGTTCTGTTGAAATCATCAGTGCCTAATCAATGAGAGGAAATCAAAAGGGGCCATAGTATATGCCTGATTTTATGCAGCAAAAAAATTACTCTAACACACATAAGAGGTGACATATTTAAGATATAGAATAGTAGTAAGATGGTTTGAAATGAACCTAAAAGAAAGATCTGCAGCAGGAAAAGGCTGAGCTATGTAGGTTAAGGAGAATTCAGAACAGAAGAATGAAGGCACCCAACAGAGCTGTGGCCTTCAGCAGAAACTGTTCACTTCAAATGAATGTTTGAGAAAATTACAAAGAGCGAAATTACATGAACGATATGTGTTTGTCTCAAACAGAGTGCAAGCAATCAGCACAAGTTATTTTATGGAAATTTTTTAAACTTCCTAAAGTGGAAGGACTATTAAAGAAAAGAGTCTCAAACAATATATTTCCAATGGTTTAAACTTTCACCAGAAACCACATGGTCCCCAAGTTGGCACTAAAACCAAGGTTACATCATGATACTTGCTTTAAAACTAGATAAATATTGGTTAGCTTTTTACTCCATGCCCCAGCTATTGCATTACTTCTGCAAGCATAGACAACTTTCCCTCTTTAGATGGCCATGAATACATCTCTGATTATAGTCAGAAGTCTATTACTTCACAAATATAATTGTAGTTAATAATTAACAAGATCGAACAGCCATTGATTATTAAGGTTTACACATGTGTAATTGCTTTGAACTTTATTAAAAGGAAAATAACTCCATTAAAATGCTTAAAGGTCCAATTTCTTAAACCACTTTTTCCATAACAATATAACTAACTTAAAATCTTTTAAAAGAAGGGCAGTAATGGTTTTCACTGGCTACTGGTAGAATGATAAATATAACCATAATAGTATCCTGTGTGCGTGCAAAAATATAGGCACCAGAAGGAGGAATTTATAAACACAGTGTTTTAAGAGTCAAATGGCCAGCTAAAAGCATTGTTTATGAGGGTCACAAGTGTGTCCTCATTAGACTGCCTTTTCATTGACTGACTAATATGTCAGACTAGCTCCAGGGCTGCTATTGACACTATGAATGGTAACACAATTTAACACAATTTAAGTGCGAAACTATCATTCACAAAACCACACCTTCTCCCACCATTTTTAATAACAATAGCGATAATGAAAGAGGACAGCGTAATTCTGGTGGACACAATTCTTATTAAGTAAGCTATACTGGGAAACAGCTTATTAACTCACCAGTACAACTCTGTAAGTGGAAAATTTAAATTTAAGTTATGCATTCATTTGCAGTAGATCTATATTTCCATCTTTTTATTTTGCTCGAACAATTGACCCTTATGGAAACATTTGAGTTGCTGATGAGTCAATGAAATGCCCAGCCCTGAGAGCTCTGTGAGTGTGGGGAAGCACTGTCCATTACTCTTCATCTAGGTGCACAAAACCATGCCTTGTGCATAGAGGCTATTAGAGGACAATTGCTTTCTGAGGCTCAGTATAAGAAGAAAAAATATTTTAAAAGGTGTTAAACATTATAAAAGTTAGCTACAAAAATATACCTCTAGGTGATTTAAATCTTTATCTGCCTTTGTCATCTTGTTGCCATTTATTAAGTGCCCACTGTGTGCCAGGCTCTACAATGCATTGTTTAATTACTTTACCACTCCTGATTCTCAAGGCCACTCATTTCACCAGTGAGAAAACTGAGGTCTATTTGTCACATGGCCTGGAAATATGGGGGTTGAGTTTCAAATCTACATTCAGTACAGTTCAGTAGCTCAGTCCTGTCCAACTCTTTGCGACCCATGGGCTGCAGTACGCCATGCCTCCCTGTCCATCACCAACTCCCAGAGTTTACTCAAACTCATATCCATTGAGTCGGTGATGCCGTCCAACCATCTCTTCCTCTGTCATCCCCTTCTCTTTCTGCCTTCAATCTTTCCCAGCATCAGGGTCTTTTCAAATGAGTCAGTTCTTCGCATCAGGTGGCCAAAGTATTGGAGTTTCAGCTTCAGCATCAGTCCTTCCAATGAATATTCAGGACTGATTTCCTTCAGGATGAACTGGTTGGATCTCCTTGCAGCCCAAGGGACTCTGAAGAGTCTTCAACACCACAGTCAAAAATTATCAGTTCTCTGACACTATGCTTCTTTATAGTCCAACCGTCACATCCAAACATGACTACTGGAAATCACTGAAATTGTTAGATGAAAACTCTGATACTATCTTCCCATCACTTTGAGAAAAGAGATGCAGCTTACATCTGAGCTATTTTTTAATGACTGATGTTATATATATATCAATTGCAAAGGTTATAACTTTATGTGTCACACAAAGAAAGCAAAGAAAATTGAGTTTTTCCCTCTGTCTTTGCATTTTCTTTGGTATCCATTGTTAATTCAATATATTAATAATAATTGTGCATTTAATAATGTTTATACTAATTTAATATTAATAAAACCCCATCTACATAGAATTTATAGTTATTACTGTATAATGGTTATAATTATTGATATTCTTACAAGGTGATGATTGCATGTTATTATATACTAACGGTAATTGTTAATAGCATTTGCTTATAAAACCAAGATACTTACTATGCTTTAAAGCTCTAAATGAGTAGTTGGCATGCCTTTTATATTTAACATCCTAGTACCAGTACCTAGCATATAATAGGCACAGAAAGGCATTCAATTTATAAATAACCATTGAATCCAAGAATTTCCACCAAAGCAATGACCATACATTTGTTAGAAACCCATTAATACACACCTCAATGTTTTAGCTTATGATTATACAGTTAAAAATCACCATGAAAATATTTTATATACAAAAATTGATATTTCCCTTATGCAGGTAGTATCAATTCAATTTCTTCTTTTGATTACAACATCTCTTTATATAACAAGGAGAAGGAAAATGGCAACCCACTTCAGTATTCTTGCCATGGAGAATCCCATGGATGGAGGAGCTTGGTGGGCTACAGTCCGCGGGTTGCAAAGAGTTGGACACGACTGAGCGACTTCACTTTCACTTTCACTTTTTATAACAAAAGCAATCATGTCCATCTTATGCAACAGAATCAGACATGGGATATAGAAACCCAAGTCTACAGAATACAGAGGCTATATTTAAATTACTGCATTTAACATTTCTTCAACAAATCCTATGATAATGCTGAAAGAACCTACTTATAACACTATTTCCTAAAACTGCAGGGGGAGGAAGGGGTGTGGCTTTTGAGGGTCCAGTGTAACAAGCACCCTAATGGAGGTAGTGAGGCAACAGAATGTAGAGGAATGATTATTAAAGAGGACACTTGATTTCCTATTTGATTTTCCTCTTACTGTTCTGTGACATGAAGAAAGTCTCTGACTATTGTGATTTTCAACTGTCTTATATACATAATGAGTGTAATTAACTTGCCTTGTCTGCTTTCTAGGATTATTACAGATATCAAATGATATAACGCATGTGAGGTCAAATTTTCAAATCTTGTAAGAACTCCAGCACTGAGTCTTCAACCAAGTACTAATTCAGTAAAGAAGGAAAATATCATTTCAGCATTATTAGAGCCTTCCACATAAATGGATTTTCCAGATAACAGAGCTAAAAGCTTTGTTAGAAATGTATCTCTAAAATGAATTACTGTTTATGGATCTAAATTTTTAATTTTGCTGACATATGGAACATGTGCTAGTTTTTCCATAATAATTAAAATCAAAAGACTAATCATCAGAACTTGTGCTAGCCCAGAGCATAGGAGCTTTTGATTTGTCTTTCTTGATGTCATGACACCAGAAAGATGATCTGCTACTGGCAAGCCTGCCTCTGGAAGCACTCTTTTCCCAGTTAGCTGGTTCTACTCAGCTTTTGTTTGAGAAATCAGATTAAAATCTTGTATGGTCAATAGGTTTCGAGTTAGTATCTGAAGGTCTTTCTCAAAAGTCAAAAGAAAGATTTCATGAAAGGCATCCTGACTTCCATTTATAGGCATCACAGGAAAAGGCTATTCCAAACCAGAATAAAATTTGAATTTGGGTTGAAATGTGAAGGCCTCTGCCTCTCCTTCAAATGCTAGCATAATGATAGGATTGAAAATAGATATCTCAAAGCTTTTTTGACCTGGTTCATAGCATTGTAAAGAAAAACTTGAAAGTGAATGATTCCTACTGGTCACAAAACAATGCCTAGCAATAAAATGGACCAACACCTCCCAAATATTTCAGTCAACAGTTGCTAGGAAATTATGTTCAACCTCCCTTTATTTATCTTCATTTGTCATAAATATGAATTAGTCATAGGTTATAATAAAAATAAAACAAGGCAAACTAAAAGGAAATTAAAAAAAACAACTTTTCCAAAAAGTAATTTGAAAAGTAGCCCATGTTAAACACTTTCAAATCTCCCTTAGAGAAATGAGAATGTTGTCCAACCTGCCTGAGTCTTCTAGCAACAGTGAAATTCATAAAGGTCACCCTGACAAACTAAAACAACATTCTTCTCACAGTCCTTGTTACAGTAGCAGTCAAGCGGCTTATTAATTTTCATTCTAATTATGTTTGTAAATAGTGGGAGAGGCAGGTAAGGAGCCTGTGAGAACTGCCCACTGAGCCTCTGTGGGTGACTGCGGTATTGCAGCCATCAGCCTTGGAAATTTCATTATTTTTCAGTAGGTTTTTATTGACTGGGGGTAATATCTTATTAAAATTCTGTTAGTTATAATAGTTGTTTAAGGAAAGCCATTCTTTTGCCATAACATCTTCCCACCTGATTATCAGTTCATTTATATCTTCCTAGCTAACATTTATTCTTCAGAGAGTGTAATTTTTCTGTAACCTTGATTGTTATGTAATTTATTTACCAACTGATAATTAATCCCCGATATATCGCCCCTAGCATGCAACCTCCATTGCTTCTTGAAGCATTCAGCTTCAGTCACCCTGTATCTGTATGAGAATCCATTGACAAAGCAGTCTTGAAAACGAGCTTTAGTTTAAAAATGCTACAGCCACACCATCATTTTTATGAATGCACACCATGCAGGCAATGCCATTACAATTGATTATTTTTTACTATGTTTTCACTCTATGTGAGGCATTGCCATAGATAATATTGATAGTACATAAAGAAACCATATTGGGATCTTACCTCAAGGAACTAATGTCTAGTGAGGAAGATTATACACATGCATAAATAACTATTATACCAAGTAATGACTGAAAAAAAGGGAAAAGAGTTACTCTTAAACTTCAGACAAGAAGGAGAGAGATGCCAGGAGGAGGAATCAGGTAAGTCATGCTGGAGGGAAGAGAACGAGATTCAGGACTTGAAGTAAACATATGGTTCAAACATATGAAAATAAAAGGCTGGGAAGAGGAAACAGTAAAAACAAAGGAAAAGCAGACAAGTGCAATGCATCTAAAGGAATAATTACAGTTGAGCTTCCCTAAAATGTTTAAAGGCAAAAAAAGTGGCAAATAAATTGGATCTTAGACTAAGAATAAATTAGAAGAATATATCTGTAAAACTCTTGATGACTAGGGTAATAAATTTTAGCTTTACAATTGCCAGAATGTGTTCTATATGCCTGTGACTATATTGAAAAGTGACACTGTGTATTTTTTTCATCCTTTTGGCTGTGATTCCAAAGAATTTTCAGAATGCAACTTTACTAATTTATTTTTAAGGAAAAATATGATGTGCTGTTTTTAGCGATTACAAGCTGTGCTTCCCCTGTAGCGTTTAAAGCATATGTAGAAATAAAATACATGCTAAAATAGCACAACAGGCAAGAGGGATAGAGAAATAAAGCTAAATAGTAGAAAGTTTCTCGAAGTGTTTGGGAAGCAGTAAAAACAATTTTAAAATATACTATACATAAATCAAAAATATATGTTGATATCAAGCTTAACTATAAAATAATCAAAAAAATCAGTAACTAAAAAACCAATTGAGAAGAACAAAATCAATTCTAAAATAACTCAATTCAACAGAAGTCAAGAAGTGATGAATAAAGAATGAAAGAGATGAAACAACAAATAACAAGATGAGACTTAAAACCAAGCATAACAATATTTTTTAAATATAAGTGAACTAAACACATAAATCAAAACACAAAAATTATCACACCGATTAAAATATGCTCTTTATGTTATAATAGACACATATCACATGTAGGAATACAAAAAAAAAAAAGAAAAGAAACTATGAAAAAATGCACTAGGCAAACAATAAGCAAAAGAAAGTTGCTCTATCAATTCCAGTTAGAGTAGCTTTAAAAAAAAAAAAAAGGAATATGCAAGAAATAAATCAGCTCCTTTTTGATGATAAAAGGGACAATTCAACAGAAAGAAAGCAATTGCTAAGGTGTATATACCCAATAACATGACTTCAGAAAGCAAAAATTGATGAGTAAATGAAAAAATTGACAAATATAGAAAAATTCCTGTAGATTTAACACAGCTTCCTAAGTAAAAAAAAAGAGAAGACAAAAAAATCAGTAATGATAGAGACAACTTATAAGTGCACAATTTGCCAACTTGGCTTAATTTGCCACATTTATAACTGTGGAAATGAATGTATGATATACATTTTTAAGTGCATATTTGAATATTTACTAAAATAGACCATATTCTGGACAATAAAGCAAATTTTAAAACATAGATTATTAAAATCATAGAGAACATGGTCTCTATGAAAGCATCAATTCTTCAGCTCTCAGCCTTCTTTATGGTCCAACTCTCACATCCTTACATTCTTCCTTCCTTCTGGAAGAAACCCACAGCTTTGACTATACAGACCTTTATCAGCAAGTGACATCTTTACTTTTAAATAATTGTCTAAGTTTGTCATAGTGTTTTTTCCAAGGAGCAAGCATCTTTTAAATATATATATATATGAAATATTATTACAGTTATATCAGTTAAGTTCAGTTCAGTCATTCAGTCATGTCTGACTCTTTGTGACACCATGTACTGCAGCACGCCAGGCCTCTCTGTCCATCACCAGCTCCCAGAGTTTACCCAAACTCATGTCCATTGAGTCAGTGATGCCATCCAACCATCTCATCCTCTGTTGTCCCCTTTTCCTCCTGCCTTCAATCTTTCCCAGCATCAGGGTCTTTTCAAATGAGTCAGCTCTTCACATCAGGTGGCCAAAATATTGGAGTTTCAGCTTAACATCAGTCCTTCCAGGGAACACCCAGGACTGATCGCCTTTAGGATAGGTTGGTTGGATCTCCTCAGAGTCCAAGCGACTCTCAAGAGACTTCTCCAACACCACAGTTCAAAAGCATCAGTTCTTTGGTGCTCTGCTTTCTTTACAGTCCAACTCTCACATCCATACATGACTACTGGAAAAACCATATCCTTGACTAGACAGACCTTTGTTGGCAAAGTAGAGTGCAATATTATTTTCATTCCTATGTATTATGGATGTTTTATTATTTAATAAGCCTTTGGTGTATTATTGAAAATACTTGTTTACATTTTCTATAGTTTATATTTTGTTATTTCAAAGAGTACTGAACTCCCAACAGACTTGAACATATCTATGGGAAACCTGGAAATGAAATTAATTGGCTTAAGAGAATGAGTATTTTTAATCTCTATGGCTATTGCCACATTATCAAAAAAATGAATCAAAGAAACAAGTGTGTAGTGCCTATAGCAGCCTTATAAATGACCCCTTTGCCTCAGATTCTGGCTCCTCTAATCCAATGATCACAATGCTGCCAGTGTGATCCTTTTAAGATGGAGGTCTAACCATTTTCCTAATTACCTCTCCAGTTCTCTAAATTGAGGATTAAATGTCTATTGCTGAGCAAAGCTAGAAAGGGTAGTTCTTGAGTAGACTCCCTAAATTCTTTTCCATTCCACTTCCTGTCAGCTTGCTTTTGCACCTGCTTCTTTTCCTGCCCAACGTGTCCCGTTCCAGTGTCTTACCACTCTGTTTTCATTGAGCCAGTTCTTACCCTTTACAATCCTTCAACACTTACATTTTCATTTTGAGCATCTGGGGTAATTTTTAGAATATAAAAAGCAGTCCAAAACATTTATGAATGAATGAGTGAATGAGCCAAGATTAAACGCCCACCTACAAATTATTTCATTATCTTGATGCCCGTCTCTTTCAAGATCCTGATAACATTTCCTTTTAGTCAATCTTTCTCCTATACTAGTTTTATAGCTATTAGGACTATACCTAATATAAAATCAAGAGCCAGTTGAATAAATAAGTGATAGAATGTAGTTCCTTTCTTCTTCATTTACAGATGAAATAATTCAAGGTTTCTAGATGCAAAGTATCTTTTCCAGTGACATATAGCTTCCTAATTTATGAGGTAGGTCCAAGCCTAGATATCATATATACTAATTTTTATTCTAGAATTCTTTCTAATAAATACGCTACACTTTTAAATAAGTGCATATTACTTTTTCTTTCACAGTGTTGTATTTCTGAATAAGATTTGGAATAAATTTGGCAACTTTTTTTTTACAAGCATAACTGGACTGTTTAATAAACATGGGATCCCAGTACCTACATAATTCTCATTTGGCTTGTTTCCTCATCTATAAAATCTCTGCCTCATATCTGACTGCTTTATTGTGAAGGTTAAAAGAAACACTAGGCATGTGTCCTGAAAGTGGAAAGTTTTGTATAAGTGATTTATCGTTGCTTAACATAATTATGGGCTTCCCTGGTGGCTCAGATGGTAAAGAATCTGTCTGCAAGGAGGGAGAGCCAGGTTCAATCCCTGGATTGGGAAGATCCCCTGGAGAAGGTAATGGCAACTACTCCAATATTCTTGCCTGAAGAATTCCATGGATAAAGGAGCCGGGCGGGCTACAGTCTAAGGGGTCACAAAGAGTTGGAGATGACTGAGCGACTAACAACAATGTAATTATATTTACCAATTCCTTTATGTAAAAATGTTTTTGATCACAAAGAGCAAGTATCCAGGCTCTGTTGATTCTAGAGATAAAACATGTGCAATCATATTACATGTGTGCCTATAGGAATGTCTATAAACATAAAGATGTAAAGGACAGCTTTACAAAGAAAGAGAACCTTGAATGCAGTGTCTTTGGACTGATACATATTTTAACCAAGTTCCTATTAAAGGGCTATAGGATTATGATCATGCTTAAATTTCTCAATGGCTGAGAAACACCAGCTCCTCATAAAGTTTGAAGAGGTTTATCATGCAATACCCAATACAAGAAAACATGACAACTATACATAGTACTTTAGATATGAGTCCATCAAAATCTGTTGAACTGAATCAAATATTGAACAGGTCAGATACTGCAGCATAGTACCTGTTAACATGCTATTTATATAGAAGGGGAAAAACATAATTTCAAAGCAGTTGATATATATAAGATAGACTACCAGCTGGGCATTTGGGAAATGGGAAAAAAAAATGCATGGCTATATAGGTATTTATAACTAAAAACACTACAGTTAATCTCTTTGATCCAAATCTCTCTCAGCCTACTCCTCCGTAAATGGCAATACCATCCACATCAAGCAAAATATTAATACTTAAGATGCCAATTTTCCTATTTGTTTCATACCATGCTTTCATTTTATTAACCAGTTAAGTCAATACTTCTTCAAAATAGATCTTAAATTTTCAAAGACCTCTTCATTTCTACTGATATCATCTCATTCCAAACCACCATAATGTTTCACCTGGACTACTATATCACTGAATCGATCACCATGCTCCTCCATCTATCATTCAATTTCCACAAAGCTATACAGAAGAATTTTTTCAAACTTAAATAATGTCTTTTTTTTTCTCTTGAAATGCTGAAATGACTTTGTAATGCATCTGGAGTAAAACCAAACTCCCTTCCATAGCCCACAAGCTTGGTGGAACAGCCTCTAGTTCCCTAACCTTCATCTCTACTCGGAGGAAATATGATGTCTCTGTACAAGTCACATGGTCACAAGTCAAATGCAGACTAGCAAGGTGTTCTTCATCACCTCACCCAAGGACTCTTTTTCTCACTTCTTTGCCTTTCTTATTTTTATTACAATGCTCACTACACCTAGTATTGATTTCACATATATGTTACATATGACCAGTCTATCCCCACCCCATCCAACCTCTGCTCATATATTAACCAATGAAAGTGGGGCCTATATCCTAGATGCATATGAGGCATTCACTAAATATATGTACAATAAGTGAATAAATGAATAATCAAATGAACGTTCAGAGCACAGCTGATATCTGGTAATACAGCCTGGAAAAAATTTATCAGAGCATGCTGTGCACTGCTATTCAAGATGGGCTTTTGTTGTAACTGTTGTGCAGCTATAAAACAGAGATTGAGCTGGAAAAAAGGAGTATCTGTCCGCAAAGCGCATTTTCTCAAATGTTTAATTATAATATACGGTTTTCATCCTTCCTTCCAAATTGAAAAAATTCTTTACTATGGAGTCTAGTGTTCATTAGGAAACAATGATTTCTACTCACATGTCCTTACATGTGCATGAAGTGGTGACTTAGGAAAATAGTATCATATATGGGGATAGTCTATTAATAAGGAAATCTCATATTTTTCATCCAAGAGACATAGCATATTTATTTGCACAGTTTCCAAAGTAGATATTGTCAGATATGAAAGCTACTTTGCAAATTAAAGACTGTCAAACAGAAGGTAAGTCCTTAAAATGGAGAATGAGAATGAGAACATAAAGCGAAATGAGAAGAAAAGGAGAAAGAGAGTGAGGAAAGGAAGAAGGTAGAACAGGAAGAAAGAGGATGGGGGGAAAAGGACAATAGAAGAAAATTAAAAAAATAAAATAAAAAGAAGTAGGGTTGATGATAGGAGTTGGCTCAACAATATATTAAAGTACACTCCAACAACACAATATTATTGTCAAAAAATATTTAGGATGATTATTTAAAAATATAGTCTAAAAAGAACATATATTCATTAAAATTCATATATATTTACATTGAAATTGACACCAGTAGGTAAAAAAATAATACTCACACAGTAGAATACATATTTGAAAGGGAAATCTTAGATATTTTATCTCATAATACATATAATTATATCTAGAAAAATTAAAGGGTTAAATGTGAAAAATAGAAACATTTAGATTGAGGGGAAAAACCATAAAAGTGAATGGAATGAGAAAAAAATTTCTAAGTGTACAATGCAAAGAAATAGAGGAAAACAATAGAATGGGAAAGACTAGAGATCTCTTCATGAAAATTAGAGATACCAAGGGAACATTGCATGCAAATATGGGCACAATAAAGGAGAGAAAATATAAGGACCTAACAGAAGCAGAAGATATGGAAAGAATACACAGAAGAACTATACAAAAAAGATCTTCATTACCCAGATAACCACGATAGTGTAACCACTCATCAAGAGCCAGTCATCCTGGACTGCAAAGTCAAGTGGGCCTTAGGAAATATTACTACGAACAAAGCTAGTAGAGATGATGGAATTTCAGTTGAGCTATTTCAAATCCTGAAAGATGGTGCTGTGAAAGTGCTGCACTCAGTATACTAGCAAATTTGGAAAACTCAGCAGTGGCCACAGGACTGGAAAAGGTCAGTTTTCATTTCAATCCCAAAGAAAGGCAATGCCAAAGAACATTCAAGCTACCACACAATTGAACTCATCTCACACACTAGCAAAGTACCCCTCAAAATTCTACAACCAGGCTTCAACAGTACATGAATCAAGAACTTGCAAATGTTCAAGCTGGATTTAGAAAAGTCAGAGGAATCAGAGATCAAATTACCAACATCTGTTGGATCATCGAAAAAGCAAGAGTTTCAGAAAAACATCTACTTCTGCTTTATTAACTACGCCAAAATCTTTGACTATATGGATCACAACAAACTGGAAAATTCTGAAAGAGATGGGAATACCAGACCACCTGACCTGCCTCTTGAGAAACCTATATGCAGGTCAGGAAGCAACAGTTAGAATTGGACATGGAACAACAGACTGGTTCCAAATCAGGAAAAGAGTACCTCAAGGCTATATATTGTTACCCTGCTTATTTATCTACTATGCAGAGTATATCATGCAAAATGCTGGGCTAGATGTAGCACAAGCTGGAATCCAGATTGCTGGGAAAAATATCAATAACCTCAGATATGCAGATGACATCACCCTCATGGCAGAAAGTGAAAAAGAACTAAAGAGCCTCTTGATAAAAGTGAAAGAGGAGTGAAAAAGTTGGCTTAAAGCTCAAAATTCAGAAAAGTAAGATCATGGCATCCGGACAAATCACTTTATGGCAAATAAATGGGGAAACAATGGAAACAGTGAGAGACTTTATTTTCAGTTCAGTTCAGTTACTCAGTCATGTCTGACTCTTTGGGACCTCATGAACTGCAACACGCCAGGCCTCCCTTTCCATCTCCAACTCCCGGAGTTTACTCAAACTCATGTCCATTTAGTTGGTGATGCCATCCAACCATCTTTATTTTGGGGGGCTCCAAAATCACTGCAGATGCTGACTGCATCCATGAAATTAAAAGACACTTGCTCCTCGGAAGAAAAGCTATGATCAACCTAGACAGCATATTATAAAGCAGAGACATTACTTTGCCAACAAAGGTCCATCTAGTCAAAGCTATGTTTTTTGCAGTAGTCACTTATGGATGTGAGAGTTGGACTATAAAGAAAGCTGAGCACGGAAGAATTGATGCTTTTGAACTGTGGTGCTGGAGAAGCTTCTTGAGAGTCCCTTCAACTTCAAGGTTATCCAATCAGTATATCCTAAAGGAAATCAGTCCTGAATATTCATTGAAAGGACTGGTGCTGAAGCTGAAACTCCAATACTTTGGCCACTTGATGCAAAGAACTGACTCACTAGAAAAGACCCTGATGCTGGGAAAGATTGAAGGCAGGAAGAGAAGGAGACTACAGAGAATGAGATGGTTTGATGGCATCACTGACACGGTGGTCACGTGTTTAGTAAGCTCCGGGAGTTGGTGATGGACAGGAAAGCCTGGCATACTGCATTCCATAAGGTCGCAGAGTTGGATACTACTGAGTGACTACACTGAACTGAACTGAGAGAGATAAAATAACGCCATTTGCTGCAACATGGATGTACCCAGAGATCATCATATTGAACAAAGCCAGACAGAAAAGGACCAATATCATATGATACTGTTTTTAAATGTGGAATCTTATTTAAAAAGGTACAAATGAACTTATCTACAAGACAGGAACAGAGTTACAGATGTAGAAAACAACCTTATGGTTACCAGAGGGTAAGTGGGGAGAGATAAACGAAAAGATTGAGAAATATATATATATCACATTATTATACATAAAATAGATAACTAATAATGACCTACTCTATAGCACAGGGAACTCTACTCAATACTCTGTAATGGCCTATATGGGAAAAGAATCTAAAAAAGAATGGATGTATGTATATGCATAACTGATTTACTTTGCTATATACCTGAAATTAACACAACCTTGTAAATCTAATAAACATTTTTTTAACTAAAAAAACAATAAACAGCAGAGAATAAGCATACCTGGTTGCCAGGAAATATTTTGGATCACATATATCATACAAATAAAATGATTCAAAAGTGAATATACATATACCTATCCACGGACTGCCTACAAATCTTCTGTTTGGTATTCAGACTAAAAGACTTCACTAAGAAGCAACTGGTTAGGTTGTCTTCCTCTTAATTTGCTGAAATAAAACAAATATTCCTGAGTCTCTTGATGAAAATGATGTCCTGTGAAAACTGACAATGAACCTCTTTTCTGATCATATACTACTCAAACATATGTTTTAGATTACATAGCCCATGTTTATTATGTTTTTCTCTGTCTTTCCTCACTAACTCTAAAGGGAAACGTTAAAGTAAGTTGTTCTTTATTAATAATTCAGTGAATTTTTTAGTTCACTGTTGTCAAGCTACTGAATGACCTGAAAATGAACCTTTCTAGAAATATACCACTGAGCTTAAAAAACCACTGGCTTTCACTTCTCTGTGAGGAATGGATCTTGTAGTCGTGCAATTATTTCTATAGATGTTCAGGCAGTTAGGAAGAATGCTGTCCTTCTTTAGGAAATGCATCCTACCTTTTACTTTATAATAAACAACAACAAAAAAAGCATTCCTCCCATATGGAAACACTTTACAAATTAAAATTATTGAACATTTTAATCAAATATTTCAAAAATTATAACTCAGTGAACTTATTCAGTTCTAATTTGCATTCCAGAGAAAACTTCAAGATAATTATATTAGGGGGAAAAAAGGACAAATTTATGAAGGGAGAAAATCTCACACAATGGCAACAGCTCAAGCTCAGATATACTGAATGGGACTCCATAACAACACAGTGATTATTCTGCCACGTTCAGCTGTTTAATATCATGCCTGACTGCCCCTTTCTGGCTGATGATTTTCTTTTGTAGGATATGACAGGCCTAAATGAATTTGAACCCTTGTGAATTAAAACTCTCTGATTCATTTACGTTGGCTAAAATCCCTTATGCTCTAAGCAAATGTGTCTTTTTCTTTTTGCAATGCACCTGATATGATCTTCCCTGATAACTCAGTCGGTAAAGAGTCCGCCTGCAGTGCAGGAGACCCAGTTGGATTCCTGAGTCGGGAAGATCCACTAGGGAAGGGATAGGCTACCCCCTCCAGTATCCTGGCCTGGAGCATTCCTTGGACTGTGTTGTCCATGGGGTCGTAAAGAGAGGGATACAACTGAGCAACTTTCACTTGATGCAATTCATGTATCTGAAATTCCTATAACTGTAAGGGAGAGAAGAACTAGTTAAACAACAGAGTAAGAAGAAATAGTAATTTCATAGGTATCTAATCATTAACTTATTATTGTCATCATGGTAAAATAAATAAACAAGCAAGGTTAAAATAGCTTCCCAGTGAGCACTCTTATACCTGGCTTCACAACTAAAATGGCTTCTGGATCTTAGCAAGTTACACACATGAGTGAATAGCAAACATTATTGAGTACATATGAGCCAGGTAATAGTAAAACTATTTTAAGTGATAACTCATTTAGTCCTCACCACATCTTTTATGAGAAAAATACTATGCGATTCATACTCCCACTTAATTATCTTAATTTCATTGTTGGACCTCAGGTGCAGAGGTATGAACTCAGAATCTTCAGATCATGGCATATCAATATCATTCTCTGTGTCTTATTTATTTATTCCTATGTTTTTTTATACTTACACTGCTATTACTTTCTGCCTCCCCCACTTAAAGTTAAGATTCTAATGTGTTTAATCTGTATCTTTGTGTGTGTGTGGGGGGGGTGATTTGCAACATGTGTATTTGGTACATGTATTTTTCATTCACGTGGATAATGTTATGCTCTAGAATTCACTATTTCTAACTTTTATTAGTCAGCCTTAGACCTTTAAACTATATCCACTTTACTATGCATGCATTTAATTTTCTGCATCTAACTGCTGCAAGTACTCTGTGATATGTATCTGCTACATTTTACTGTCCACTCCCCTTGCAACAGATGTTCAGGTTGCCTTACTGCTGTCACACAAATGCTATAATTCTTGTACCATTTGTTGCCTTTATTCCAAATGTTCTGATAAATGCACTGCTGCATGTTTCCTTATGTACTTATGTTAAAATTTCTTTCAAATAAGTATACACAGAAGCATAAATTTGAGGTCAAAGCATGTACATGTATCTTAAGATTAAATTCTGCCACCATGCTTTCTAGATTGGCTGCACTGACAGCTGATACTAGCAGCAAGGATTAGGGTCCCTATATCATCACATCACTCCAATTCTAAGCACAATCTAGCTCTATAATTTTGGACTTTGTCCCTATATTTAATAAGCATGAAATTTTACTATTCTTAGCTTGAAGATGAGAAACCAGAGATACAGGAATATTCAGTAATGGCTCAAGCTCATGATGAAACTGGGATTCAGAAACCAGGTAGGCTGGCTCCAGAGCACATGCTTTCATTCACTGTATTATACTTCTATCCTCAAAGGCAGAAATAGTAAAGCACCAAAATTGTGGCAATCTAGAGAGCACAGGCACTGCCTTATTTCAATGTGGCATTTAAAAGTAATAACAACAAAAATAAACCCAGGGTTCGATCCCTGGGTTGGGAGGATCCCCTGGAGAAGGCAATGGCAACCCACTCCAGTATTCTTGCCTGGAAAATCCGATGGACGGAGGAACCTGGTAGGCTACAGTCCATGAGGTCGCAAAGAGTTGGACACGACTGAGCGACTTCACTTTCACTTTTCGCTTTCAATGACAAAAACAGTAGCTAAAGAATATGGCAAATGAAATTCTTATGTGGGCTGAAGTGATTCAAAGTCCATCATTATATAATCTCTCTATAATGATTTGGGGATAGGTAGAATCACTCCTAAATCTGCTTTCAGTAGCTACAGCCAATGGCTAATAGACAGCTTACATTGTGACTCAAGAGTTCACTTTACTTTCTGCACAATGAGGAATGTCAACTAAGCATTGGCTATAGCTACAGCTACTGAGAGCACATTTAACTTGTGCTGGCTGAGTTACACCGAAAAATTTCAAATATATGTTTGAAGTCATGGGGGGGGAACAGATAAGTACATTAAACTGTTACTAAGACATACAAAAATCCTCCCTCAACTGTTGGTAATTAAAACTATTAGATAAATGGCAAAAAAACATATGAAAGCATTCTATTTTTTAATGACCAATATACTCTAGAGCTCACATAGCTATTCTATTAATATATAGCAAGAAAAAATCATTGTGATGGATTTAAATCAGAAAAAAAGTTATACATTTCTCTAATGATTTAAATAAAATGCTTGTATAAGAAGAGAGCAAGATATTAAAAACAAACAAACAAAACAACCATCTGGGGTCTCTTTAATGCAATTGTTTATGCCTTGCAAAAAATCGTAATAGTTTCAGAAAGAATAAAGTATTCCCTAACACACAAAACTCACCCATCTATTCTTCACCACATCGCCTTCTGATTTGAACCCCTCACTATTCAATAGAAAATGTTCTGATGAAAGTCAGCAATGATCTTCTAACTAAGAAAGTTCTCAACTGCCTCTTAATGCTCATTTAAACTTAATTCTGACTTCCTTGGTGGCTCAGCCATAAGAAATACGTCTGCAATGCAGCAGATGTGAGTTTGATCCCTGGGTTGGGAAGATCTTCTGGAGGAGGAAATGGCAACCCATTGCAGTATTCTTGCCAGGAAAATCCCATGGAGAGCCTGGTGAGCTACATCCCATAGGGTCTCAAAGAGTCAGACACAACTGAGCACAGACTTAATTTAAAAATGAATTTGACCATATTAATTACATTCTCCACAAGGTCATCTCTTTTCTGATTCACTTACTACTTTTACTTTGTCTTTGATGTTAAAAGTCGATTGACTTGTATATAGAAATTTACAGCTAAATGAATTTACGCAAAGTGAACACACCTGAGTCTTCCAGCCATATCAAAAATAGATCACCAGCAAATCAGAAGCCCTCTTCATGCCTCCCTTCTCAACACTAATTCCCCTCCTCTACAATTCTTCTCTTATTTTTATCCACTTTGAACTTTTGTAGAACAAATAATGCTTCTTTGTTTCTGGTTTCTTTGGCTCAAAATTATATTAGTGAGATCCATCTATACTGTGTAAAGCAATAGCTATTTTTTCTCACTGTTGTATAATACTTATGAATATGATTATAAATATTCAATAATTTATTTTCATATTCTACTTTGTGGATATGATGATAGTGAAATGATATATTAAAAATAATAATAATATCAACTTCCATATTGGTAATATTAGTAGACAGATGCAACACAGTAGACATTCAAAAGTATTATTTTCAATTATGTAATTGCCTACATTATACCTGAAATTATTTAAAGTAGATGATTCATTCAGTCCTAATTTTTAATGAAAACAAGCTCTCTTACTAAAGCAAAACAACTTCTTTAATTCGTCTTTTAGCACTCAGTTTCATAAAGGAAAGCTTTTTACATAGAAATCTTCCTAGGTAGAAGCAGTAAACATGATACATAAACTTTTAATTAGATAAATGAAAGGCTGAGTTGTTGAGACATGGCCCAAATTATTGTGCAAAATATATATTTAGACCCAAAGTAATTGTTTCACTATTACAACTATTATTTTATATTTTCCTTTACTTTGAGGATATGCTAAAGAATGCCACAAAACCTAGAAACATCCCCATTTCTTTATTGGGTTAGTGCAGTTTTCATCACAGAACTTGAAAACTTTAAGAGAAGAAGCCTAAAATTCATCTCTTAATTTTACCCCTTAAGTCTACTGTAGTCAACCATATGGTCTTTATATAAAAAATAGCCAAAATATTTGTAAACATGTGACTAAAATGGCAGAAACTAATACCTGAAAGAATCCTCTGCTTGTCTGTCATTAATGCTTTAAAAATGTCACTAAAATCTGATTTAGATATTCAGAAAACTTGTTTCTTCTGACATAACTTTCAGACATGCTAAAATCAAGTAAAATGACCAACATATTTTCACAGTGAAGATTAGCTGTTGGTATTTTCTATTGAGAATTTTCCATCAAAAAGAACAAGGCTTTTTCTGTATCTTTCTCTATATATACATATATTCATACCTTTACATATATATGTACACACAGTTTGTCAATAGTAATTCTTGAAATGTATTGATACATGTTCACAATATAAACACACATCTATACTATAGTGGAGATCAGTACGCAGTTGTGAAAAAAAAAAAGATCTTCTAAGTCATTTATAATTCTTAAATTTCTTTCCATGTTTATTGGTCTTTGTTAATTCATTTCCCAGTAAATTTTTAATGAGTTTTTAGTATGGGCCAGGCATGCTAGATGGGCAGAAAATATAAATAAATCACCCTCAAGAAGCTCTTAAACTGGTTGTAGGGCAACACACATAAATTAATAAAGTATAAAGCAATGTGATAAGCACTGAAGCAGAGTGGGAGCTGGCATAAGAGTAGGAGTAGCAGTAGACAGAAATGGGAGTACGGCCTTGGAGCCACATCCTTTGAGTCAAACTCTCTCCACTGTTTTCCAACGTGTGACCTTGGGCAAGTTTTAAAGTCCCTCTATGCTTCAGTGTACAGTTCTGAAATAGGGATAACAATTAGTGACCATTACATAAATTATTACACATAAAGTTCACTCAGAGGAATGTTGGATGTACAGCAAGTACCAGGACTATTCATTAGTATCAGTACGGTAAAACACAGAGTGCACGGCATCTTCTGGATGCAGATATTACACTGGGTACTTAATAAACATCATCTCATTTTACCCTTGTAAAGTCCTGTGAGTTTCGCATTCTTGTTCTAATTTTATAGAAGAGAAAATGAGGTCCAAAGATATTAGTGACTTGTTCAAGGTCACACAATGAAGTGATTTGAAGAAGAGGAATCCAGATACTCACATTCTGAACCAAGTGCTTTGAAAGCACAGACAATGGAGCAACATGTGTTTTCCTGGGAATCTGCAAACTACTTTTTGGAGGTGGGTCATTTGGAAATGGAAACTCAAGTATACATTAGCTGCAGTACATAAAGCTAAGAATTTTATTTCTGCCTGGAGGTATAGCAGGGTAGGGACATTAATCCATGAGAAAAAAAAAAAACAAAAAACTGGCAGCTTTAGTAATGAGAGAACAGTTCTGTGTTTGTGTGACAGGAGATAAGGTTTGGAGTACGAAAGTTGTGGCAAATTGAAACTTTCCGTGAAAAGTTCCAGTATCCCAAATTCAATGCAATTAATGCGGCTTAGCCCTGAGCCTGCTAAAGCCAAGTTTTAGTTTCTCTCCAGGTAGGCTGTTCCCACTGATGCTTACAGATTAAGCAACTGTATATTTTCAGTGGAGGTGACTCTGCCTCAGCTGGTGATTTTAAACAAAGGCTAGTTCCCTAGCTCAGTCCACATTATAAGACATCAGTTTCTCCAAAGGGTGAACCAAAGGGCTCCTGTTATCTGAAGGCAAACTGTATGACTGACAATGAAATGAGAATCTAGTATGCAAAGAATGCACATATTTATCACAGAATGATAGGAAAAAAGGAACCACAAAGAAAAGCATATATACTGCTTACATTGTAGTTCTATTCATTTAACATTAAACACATCAGTAGATTGACCTCTGATTTGTTGGCCTCATACCTGCAGTTTGCCTTAAGGCATTTGGCTTTCCCATTTTCACAAATCTAATTTAGTAACTTCAATGCTTATTCCAAACATTTTCTTGCTTGCTATTATTTTTCGGCTGGTTACCATCACATAATGGAGATATTACTGATTTTTTTCATGTTAATGTCTTCTACCACATGCTATGGCAGGCTACCACTCTTAGTGTCTTTTCAGGTTGTTTGCCTTATATGAAGCTACCTCCTAAACCATACACAGCGGTCCCAAGCATTTTGGCACCAGGGACAAGTTTCATGGAAGACAATTTTTCCATCGACGGGGGGTGCAAGGAGATGGTTTTGGGATGATTCAAACATACTACATCTATTATGAACTTTATTTCTATTATTATTACAACCACTCCACCTAAGAGTATCAGGCATTAGATCTCAGAGGCTGAGGACCCCTGCCATGCAGCATAGACCATATTTCTTTTTACAACTCATTTATCTTTCCTGTAAGTCACATTTTGAAGTAGATTTTGTATTTTAGATTATTGCATTTCCCTTTTTCCTTCTTTACTACTGATTGATGTAATTATGAAAACCATCCTTATGGTAACAGTAAAATATCTGTAATAATCAAAGCTTGATTTTGTGCACACACACATCAGTTTTTTTTAAATTAGAATTCTGGGAACACATGGAGATGGGTGTCTTTTCCTTCTACCTTAAATGTGTTGTTTTACAGTTGGAAATAATGTAGTCAGTTAGCACCAAACTATTGTGCCAAAACATGCAGAGAGATCCTCAAAGATAATACATTGGTATGTTTTAAAGTGTTTCTACAAGTACTATGAGTTATATATGAATATCAAGGAGAAAAGACAGAAGCAACTACCTGGTAATCATCTGTGCTCTTATGGAGCTAAATACCATCTGGTACACATTCTTAATATTTCTTCCTCAAACACCTTAATAAGCTGTACCATTGACATACCATATGTCTCTCTTAGATGGTAATAACTGTAGAAAATGGAAAAAAAAAAAAAACATAACTGACATGTGTACTAACAAGGCATGCTAAAATTGCATTTGTGTCATTGCATGGAGAATTCACTTTGACTTCACAGCATTTCAGTTGTTGGTGTTTGAATGAAAGTTAAAACTCCATTGTAACCCAATCTGTTACAATATGAATTTAAGACCTACCACTTCAAGTCTCCCAAAACCTAACCACCAGAGAAATTGTGAAGTTGAATAAATGATTATATTGTTAAATCACATGGATTTGTCTCCTAACACATATTTCATAAATTTTCTGGAGTATTTTAAATATTTTATTTTATTTTATTTTTACTTTATTTTACTTTACAATACTGTATTGGTTTTGCCTTACATTGATATGAATCCACCACGGGTGTACATGCGTTCCCAAACAAAGTGATCTTTTTTGGAAAAATACTTTATCTGATTGCTTTTTTATTTTCCAAAACAAAACAAAATCACAAAAATACTCACCAGCTCCTTTGCCAAGTTAGATTGTGAGTTTCACAAGAGAGGAACCCTGGGTAACACTTAACATACAATAGGTGCTCAATAAAAATTTATCTAACAAATGAGTGTATAAATTCCCATCCTACTTATCTTAATTAATCAATATCACTTTCTTCTTCTATTTATGTGTGCTTCATATTGTTAGCCTCAAAACAGTAATGTCAGGAAGAAGCATGACAAGTATTTAATATAGACTCAATCATTCTTCCATCAGTCCACCAACTAGTGGCTTTCTTCTCTTGGCAAAGTAGTATTGTGCTCAGTGCTGGCGGAAAAAAGCCTTTATCCTGCCCTATCTCATTCCGAAGTAGCAAAATTTAAATGTAGAATTGGGATCAAAACAAATAATGACAGAAATCCATTCAATAATTTTAACTTCAGTGTGCCCCAAAGACAGATTGTGTCTTCTGTGTCGCTTTTTCTGAAAAAAGTGAGAAATAGTCACTCTCTCAACTATATACCCACACATTAGATAGCAAGAATTATATATACTTGCCAATTAGGAGCTGATAAAATGAAAATTAAAATGTTATGCTACTTTGATTGGTGTTTCTTCTATAAAAGGATTGTGAAACAAAATTAAAATAGTAGAGTAGGAATAAGTTATAAAGTTTAAAATTAAAAACTAACTTGAACTTAATTAATTAGTAACAAAGAGTATACTAGTTGGACATAAGGGGTAACTCAGCAGACTTTCTGACCCACTAAGTGAGAAATCACTCAGAAAGTCAGCAGGTAGACAAAGTAAGATAACAGACACAAGTAAGAACCTAAATATCTTAGAAATATTTGGGAAACACTGTTATTTTTTCTATTCTCACAAAGAATAAAATCCATCTGAAAAATAAAAGTACCCAGATTTGAAACATGGGCACCTGCAAAATATAACAATGCATAGTAAAAGACACTAGGAGATAAATTTTAAGAAATCGATATACTAAAATAAAGTATTCTGACTGTGCTCATCTCTACATTTTGATTCTAAATGCTTCTGCTGTGTGCTATGATTCCCAATATCACATATGTTTTAAAAGCACCATGTGAACAGATGGAATGCTGCTAGATTCAAACTTACAGGTATGTGTTGAAAAAAAACGGGAAACAATTGCACAAAGTAGACACAAGAATTTAGAATTCTAATATTGCAAGTCATTTTCCACCATGCAGAGTAAACTCTGAAAAAGTGTGCTTCATTTAAAATGAAAAAGTTCAGTTAATTGCAAAGCTGGCTGATGTCCCATGCCCTAAGGTGCCAGGCCAAGTTTTGAAACTGACTCAGTGTTCTGAGTTTAATTTTATTTTTCTCTCTCTCTGTTTATCAGTAAACCCCAGGATTTGGACCCTGGAAAGGCACTTTCAGATGAGAGACAGTGGGATTAGCAGAATGGCTCATTTCATCCAACAGTGACATCTGCTGTCCATTCACTAGATTTAACAAGGCTGCCACATAACAGGCAGTCTGAGGAGCTGGGGATTATTATGTGCTTATGCAGGTAATAAAGGAAAGTTTATAATACAAGGAAGTACTCAGAAGTGAAGACCAAAAAAAAAAAAAATGTTCAAAATATACCAGTTTTCAGTACTTCCTTGCAAAAGAATAAGTTATTTTAAATTATTTTTTGAAATTGTTCTAAATTTGGGAGAGTTTTTTAAAAAGTTATTAAAACTATGTTTCAAAAAAAACCTAAATAAAATTATGCTTAAAAAACTTAAAACTAAATTAATTTATATAAACTAAATTTTCTGAAAATTGGTAGATGTAGAAGCATATGAAGTAACAGTAAGTTTAAGTATTACATTTCCGTCACTGAAACATGTGCAAAGATTTGTACATTTCCTCAGTAGCAGCTTAGTCATATCACTTCTCCTAGAAACAAGATGGGAAAAACAAAAATAAAGACTATAAACTTTATTTTCAGCAAGTGCATGAAACAAATACAGACCCTCTAATTCCAAATCTTACAAGTTGTTGTCACAAACCCTACTGACCTGAGTTAAGAAGTACTCAAGGGACGTCAGGATTCAGGAGAAGAAATAAACTGAAAGGGTCGGGGCAGCTGATGGTGGCAGATGACTAGAAATCCACAAACAAGTGTATAAATCCAGAGAAGTCCTAGCCAGAGTCAGAAATGCTGGAGCAAAGTTAAAAGCTAACAGAATAGAGTCCTCAGGGAAGTGGAGAGAAAATCCTCAGAGGTGGAAAACCTCAGAAAACAAACTACAAAGTGTAACTTCTAACACTGAATGAATCAGTCTGGACGGCAAGGGTTGTTTCACTCCCGGCAGGGCAGTGGGAAACAGGAAAGGATAAGCGTGCAGATGGAAGGTGTCCCGAACTAGTTTGGGTTCTGGGAATCAAAACAGCAGTAGATCTATAATATCTCAAAGCAGGAGGAGGTAGTTTATCATTACAGAAAATGATGAGAGCGCCCTGGAGCTGTGGTGCCTGCACAACCCTATAACCTCTTTCCCACTTCCTACAAGAAACTCCTGCTGTTAGCTAGTCAAGAAAATGCAATACTCCGATATGAGAAACACTAAAGGAACTTGCTTAGCAACCAGGAAAGATACTATAAGAACAAAGATGAAAAGGAAAACATCAACTCTTTTAATCATCAGAAATACGTTGTTATGAAACAGAAGAAAAATGTAATGAACATTTGTACATGCCAATGTAAATTTAAACAACTTAAAATATATAGAGACCAGGAGATAAAACATGAGGTCTCAAGGAGAGATGGCCAGAGAGTAAAATTGAAAGTAGCAGGATTCATGAAAGAAATGGGATTAAAAGTAAAAATCATTTTAGAAAAGATTAACACAAACAAAACAAGAAAGACTGGTCTGCAAAGAAAGTAAGAATCATAAAGAGGTGTGAGAGAAGAAAACAAAATTAATCCTCTCCTCTTTCCAAAGAAACAGAAATATAGACAATAAAACAGAATTAGAAAAAGTTATCTTAGGCCAAGGTAAACCATATAGGTATATATATAATGTGAATATGTATACCTATATAGTTTATCTATATATATAATTTATAATATCAGAAGGTTCAATCCCAAGACAAATCATTGAATAATAATTGAACTTTAATGATTAAGAAAGCATTATTTGGAAGGTTAAGTGCAAAGGTTAAGACATATACAAGAAAGGAAAAACAATGGGGCATCCGAGTTTTTCACAGCAACAAGCTGACACCAAGAATATAAGAGGCAATATGTACAAGTTAATCAAGAAGAGAAAGAAGCTAATAGCTTTATCTTTATCCTCCCAAAATATCCATCAGCTGTAAAGTCTACAGTTAGGAACATTTATAAATTCAAGGAAGGAAAATCTTTTTACTGGAGGAAAAACTTCAGTCAATGTGGTGCTGATCAGGACTGCTATCATTAACTCAGTCTCCTGCATTGCAGGCAGACTCTATTGTCCGAACCACCAGGGAAGCCCCCATTAAGACTAGTAGTGAGCATCAAATGCGTTTGTCTGTAGACTCAAGGGGAAAATTGTGTAGAAAATGTGAAAAACACATTTTATGGACAGTTCTGACAGTGTACAAATGATCTAACCATAAAAGTTAAGAGGAGGGAGTGAGTAAAAGATGTAAAAAGCAGAATTATCTCCCTGATAGTCTCATATGTTACAGCTGAGAGTAACAGAATATTTTTAAGGCTCACAATCCACCTGTATTAATATACACATATTAAACAGTACAAGCAAATATTAATAAATGCCCAATTACAAAAACTGAATAGCACAAAATGAGTAGAGAAATTAGAAATAACACCTATTCTAATTTTATTGTCACTCAGTATGGAACCATTAGATATTATCTAAAGAAATGAGAAGAAATTTAAGTACAGGCAAAATTATAAAAATAATGACTAGAAAAATATAACTACCCTGTCAACAAAAGTAAATGATCATTTATTTTTTGAAATTCTAATAGTATTTTTAGAAAGCAGTACTCAATATTATGATATATACAAGAAATATTCCTTTAAAAAAGAGATCGAGTATCTTTGAAAAGAGTTGATCAATATAAACAAGGTAAATGCAAACAAATGAATTATCAGTCTATTTTTACACCATTTTTCCTTGCTTATATTTTTATTCCATTTAAAAAATTGGTTAACATATTTAAAAGTCTCTTCTTTAATATTCTTAAATTTAATATTCTTTTTCTGATAATTCTAACTTTCTGGTTCTAACTCTGTTTCTTTTTTTCCCCCCTGTTTCTCTCATAATACTTATTTTCCTGGACTGTCTTCTTGTTGTTGATTTTATTCTCTTTTATTTTGATTGAGAGAAAAACAACAGGAAACTTGTATCAGTGAAGGTTGCCTCTCTAAATTTTAACCATGTTTCATAATCCTCTCCCTTTGTTTGCTTTTCAGAGACCTGAATTAGTTGTTTGTTGTAGTTTTTCAAGTTGTCAGTTGCAATCAATGTGAAGGATGGGCTACAGAGAGCTTACCCTGGCACGGAGGGCCAGAAATCCACCTCATTTTCTTAAAAATAAAAAGCTTATAGAAAGGAATGTAGATTTGGAAACAGAAAGTTTCCATGACACAGAAAAATCATCTAACAATATAAGGCTCTATTTCAGCTAATACAGAAGAGATATGGTTGAGAAAACAAGAAATTTGACAGTAAAGAACTTACACGGAAAAGCATTTTGACAGATAATTTAATCCATCCTACTTCCAAGAGGGGAAATTTTGTGTTAGTGAAACTTCAAACAGGTATCACTTTCACCTCAGTTAATCCACAAAATTTGAGTCAGCAACATCTTGTGATCAACCATATCAAAAGTAGTTGATAGATGATATGCCATTAACAGAATGAACAGTTATCCATCACTCAGTAAAACTTCATCCATCACCCCTATACCAAACTCAATTCTCTCTAAGACAAAGCACACACACCACACTGAAAACTGTCAACTTCTGATGATCTAGGAACTTTTCTTCCATGACCATTTGATTACATCTAAAGAAAGAATACAGAAAGTTCAGGGACGGTCAGTAAAAAAGCTGTAGTGATACAATAATAAATGTAATATATATCAAATTAATAACTTTCATTACCTAACACTCATTTTACCAACATAATCTGATATTAAGATATTCTGTTAAACAAGTTCCCTGTTTTATACATGATTATATAATCTCATACTAGATTGTATACTTTTAAATGAAATAAATCAAAGAGAATGAAAGAATCTTACACAGAAATTGACTATAATCATGATCCCTACTTCAATATTACAAGCATGCATAATTATTATTGGGGAAGGAAATGGCAACCCATTCCAGGATTCTTTCGAGTACAGTCCATGGGACTGCAAAGAGTCGGACATGACTGAGCTGCTAAAGTGAAAGTGAAGTCACTCAGTCATGTCCAACTCTTTGAGACCCCATGGACTGTAGCCTACCAGGCTGCTCCCTCCATGGGATTCTCCAGGCAAGAGTACTGGAGTGGGTTGCCATTTCCTTCTCCAGGGGATCTTCCCGACCCAGGGATCGAACCCGTGTCTCCTGCATTCCAAGCAGACGCTTTAACCTCTGAGCCACTAAACCACTACCTAATTTAATAGATGTACAGATGAATGGTGATTGAAGCATATCAGAAAACACATTCCTGAATACAGATGTACAATCCATATAATTATTCTCAAATATAAGCCAGAGCTCCTCTATATTCCCTACTAATAAATAATATGATTATCAGTTATACAGCTAGCTGTTTTTAATATCCTCATTAAGAACTTAAAAATTTTGCTAGAGATGCCTTTTTTTAACGTAGAACTATTCATTGTAGCTAGCGCTTTGTAGAAGAAGCTGATTCATTCAGTGCTTATAATTCAGATGCAAAAGACTTGAGCAAAAATTCATTATGAAGCAATCCATTGTTTTCTCTTAAAATATATGTCATGCATATATTTTATATGTATATAAAGTGAAGTCCCTCAGTCGTGTCCGACTCGTTGTGACCCTATGGACTCCTGCCAGGCTCCTCCATCCATGGGATTTTCCAGGCAAGAATACTGGATTGAGTTGCCGTTTCCTTCTCCAGGGATCTTCCTGACCCAGAGATCAAACTCAAGTCTCTCACACTGCAGGCAGACTCTTTACCCTCTGAGCCACCAGGGAGCTTTCTTATTAAAAAGCTAATAAAATAAAATATAAAGCTTGTAATGAATAATTAGAATATATATGCAGATACATGTATATATATATAAATGTATATGTGTGTGTGTGTGTATATATATATATATATATATATATATATATATATATATATATGCAGTCAACAATTTTCCAACAACCATGCATTTTTTCAAAAATTTCTACCTCAAGTAAATGGGAATTTTCATTTTTGTAATATATTGCATATTAAAAATGAACTGTGTTCTTATTGATTTTGAAAGTAACACTTCCAAGTATGAAAGTAATAGCTTTTTGATTGATTCAGTCAGGATGAGTTAGACATTGAGAAGAAGGGGAGAATTAATCAAAAAGGGTTGATATAGGACCTGTTCCTGGTATAGATTTCCATTTTTTGTGTCATTGTTGTCTTGTTAAAGACCTGATGGACTGTTTGCACCAGTTTAAATGATAAAATGACTAGGATGAGAAAGGCAGCAAGTCAGGATATATCAGAATTAAGTCTATTTTGAAATTCAAGTTAGAGACCAAACTTTAGAATAGTTACAGCATTCTGAGTATAAATGGTGATTTTTTTTAAAAAGTCAGGTACACACTTAAATCAATCCTCATAGGAAAGAATAAGTCAAAACATTCCTAAACAACATTAAGAATTTAACTTTCTCGTGATGTACCAGTGATGTTCTAGAAAATATGCAAGCAAATCACATCTGTAATGAATCAAATTACAAATGAGTACCACTCTCTGGCTTTAACACTGAAATTTATTTTCTTTATTCAAGTGATCCAGGAAAGAGATATCAAGTTCCTGCTCAGAGCCAGGCACCGGATACTAGGCAGAAACCTGGATAAAACATAATCCCTCCCCACCCACTAAAATCTGAGCCAATGTTCGAATCCCATGGTAGCTTCACACCAGCTTCTGAAGCACCAAAACATAGAGGCTTACGGCTCTCAGTCCACCCAGGAGGCCACAGGGAGGAGACTGTTGTTCAGAAATGCCAAACCCTGGGGAAAACTAACAAAAGCGAGATAAACCAACAGCTTAGCTGGGAAGAAGACAGCGGCAGGGTGTAACTGAAGGTACCTAAGACCCAAGGGAAGATTGCACATAGGGCTTAAAAAGACATTAAGCCCATATACAGAAAAGCCCAGTATTGGAAAGTGTTGATGACCACCCTCTCCCCACCCACTACCCCCCCCAAAAAACTGTTAATATGTAAGACCAAGTCAATGCGGAGGTGGATAAACTGGCCTCAGAGAAGAGGAGTGGCTTGTTTAGTATTCAAATCTCAGAGAGAGTTTGTCTTGTAGGAACAAACAGAACAGCAGAATTGACTCTTTTTCCAAGAGTTCCTGAAATGACAAGCTGAGGCTTCAGGGTTGGAGAGAGAAACATACATAACACAGGCCACACAAGCATTAATGAAGGAGAGGTTTAAGTAGGGCCAGAAATCAATGTAGCAGAACCAATAAGGTAAAACAGATGTAGAAAGGAAAGAGAGGTTTTGAATTCCTGATTTCAGAGGTAGAGTATTTCTAGCTTCTTTATCTCATGTGGTCCCATAAATCACTAATTCCCAATAGTCCTACTTTCATTAACCCCTTTTCTAGCTCTAGTGGCAAAACCTTGTTGGATGCCCTCAGTTCTCTCATACACCAGTGGTCTCTTCTGCTGGAGTTTCTGAAAGAACTTTTGTCTACAATCCCACTTCCCCTCAAACCAAGAGATCCTTAAAAATCCCATAGCAAACTTTCTAAGGTATAAACCTAATGAGGTCATTTGCCTGATTAAATCCACAGCTCCTCTACATCAGGCACAAAGAAAAATAACTAAGGACTGCTTAGAGAATTAAGAGTTAGCTAATCTCAAAAATATACAAGCAACTTATGAAGCTCAATTCCAGAAAAACAAATGACCCAATCAAAAAATGGGCCAAAGAACTAAATAGACATTTCTCCAAAGAAGACATACAGATGGCTAATAAACACATGAAAAGATGCCAATATCACTCATTATCAGAGAAATGCAAATCAAGACCACAATAAGGTACCATTTCACACCAGTCAGAATGGCAATGATCCAAAAGTCTACAAGCAATAAATGCTGGAGAGGGTGTGGAGAAAAGGGAACCCTCTTACACTGTTGGTGGGAATGCAAACTAGTACAGCCACTATGGAGAACAGTGTGGAGATTCCTTAAAAAATTGCAAATAGAACTGCCAATTGACCCACCAATCCCACTCCTGGGCATACACACCAAGGAAACCAGAATTGAAAGAGACACATGGACCCCAGTGTTCATCACAGCACTGTTTATAATAGGCAGGACATGGAAACAACCTAGATGTCCATCAGCAGATGAATGGATAAGAAAGCTGTGGTACATATACACAATGGAGTATTACTCAGCCATCAAAAAGAATTCATCTGAATCAGTTTTAATGAGGTGGATGAAACTGGAGCCTATTATACAGAGTGAAGTAAGCCAAAAAGAAAAACACCAATAAAGTATACTAACACATATATATGGAATTTAGAAAGATGATAATGATGACCCTGTATGCGAGACAGCAAAAGAGACACAGATGTATAGAACGGACTTTTAGACTCTGTGGGAGAGGGAGAGGGTGGGATGATTTGGGAGAATGGCATTGAAACATGTATACTATCAGGTAAGAAACAAATCGCCAGTCTATGTTCGATACAGGATACTGGATGCTTGGGGCTGGTGCACGGGGATGATCCAGAGAGACGTTATGGAGTGGGAGGTGGGAGGGGGGTTCAGGATTGGGAACTCATGTACACACATGGCTGATTCATGTCAATGTATGGCAAAACCAATACAGTATTGTAAAGTAAAATAAAGTAAAAACAAAAAAAAAGAGTTAGTATTGGTAAGATGGGTAGTAATGTCAGGCACACAGATTCACTCAGTATTATGTGTGATAGAGAATTCAGACATTTGAATTCTAGTCTTGGCTGTATTCTAGGCTTAACTATGTTCTGAGTTCTAGCCTTGGTGATGTACTAGTCTTGGTTATGTCTTAAAGTCTCAGATAAAGTAAAAAAAAAAAATCTTGGTATCTTCATATATAGAGAGTTAAATTATTTCAAAGTTAGCTTCCAGTTTGTAAATGCAGTGATTTCTTAATTTGCTATGGTTATGTGTAGAGAAAATCCCATAGCTAGTTAAGTCTGCATAAAAGATGAACATGGAGAAATTTCTCCTGTATAAGACAGCATTCCATGGGAACGCATGTAAGAATTAAAGATTTTAAAATTTAAAAACAATTCAAAAAAATAAAAATTAAAAAAAAAGACAGCATTCCTTAATAGAATTTTTAAACTTTTTATATTGAAATATTATATTTATAGAAAAATTGCAGTGATATAGAGAATTCTTATATGTACCATTTTCCCTTGATGTTAACACTTTATATAACCGTAGTTCATTTGCCCAAACAAATAATTTATCATTAGTATAATACTATTGACTAAACTATAGATTTTACTCAAATTTCACCATTTGTTTTTCTAAAGTCCTTTATCCATCTAGGATTTATCCAAATTTAGGATGGAAGTGAAAGTCACCCAGTCTTGTTCGACGCTTTGCGACCCCCATGGACTGTATAGTCCACGGAATTCTCCAGGCCAGAATACTGGAGTGGATAGCTGTTCCCTTTTCCAGGGGATCTTCCCTACCCAGGGATTGAACAAAGGTCTCCTGTATTCTGGGCAGATCCTTTACCAGCTGAATCACCAGGGAATCGAGATTCTAAATCTAGGATCAGTTCAGTTCAGTTCAGTCACTCAGTCATGTCCGACTCTTTGTGACCCCATGAACCGCAGCACGCCAGGCCTCCTTGTTCATCACCAACTCCCAGAGTTCACTCAGACTCATGTCCATCGAGTCAGTGATGCCATCCAGCCATCTCATCCTCTGTCGTCCCCTTCTCCTCCTGCCCCAGTCCCTCCCAGCATCAGAGTCTTTTCCAAAGAGTCAACTCTTCACATGAGGTGGCCAAAGTACTGGAGTTTCACCTTTAGCATCATTCCTTCCAAAGAAATCCCAGGGTTGATCTCCTTCAGAATGGACTGGTTGGATCTCCTTGCAGTCCAAGGGACTCTCAAGAGTCTTCTCCAACACCACAGTTCAAAAGCATCAATTCTTCGGCACTCAGCCTTCTTCACAGTCCAACTCTCACATCCATACATGACCACTGGAAAAACCATAGCCTTGACAAGATGGACCTTAGTTGGCAAAGTAATGTCTCTGCTTTTGAATATGCTATCTAGGCTGGTCATAGCTTTTCTTCCAAGGAGTAACTGTCTTTTAATTTCATGGCTGCAGTCACCATCTGCAGTGATTTTGGAGCCCCAAAATAAAGTCTGACACTGTTTCTACTGTTTCCCCATCTATTTCCCATGAAGTGATGGTTCAGATGCCATGATCTTCATTTTCTGAATGTTGAGCTTTAAGTGAGCTTTTTCACTCTCCTCTTTCACTTTCATCAAGAGGCTTTTTAGTTCAGTACACTTTATTTAGTCTTTGCATATTTTGGGACCTCCTATAATCCTTAGCAGGCTTTCCTGGTGGCTCAGTGGTAAAGAATTCAACTGCCAATGAAGGAGATTCAGGAGACATGTGCTCTATCCCTGGGTCAAGAAGAACCCCTGGAATAGGAAACAGCAATCCACTCCAGTACTCTCGCCTAGGAAATCCCGTGGACAAAGGACTGGCGGGCCACAGTACATAGGGCCACAAAAGAGTGACACGACCTAGCAACTAAACAACAACAAATAATCCTTGACAATTTCTCGGTCTTTCCTTGTTCTTGTTTTTTGTTTTTGTTATGATCTAGACAGTTTTGATGAATAACAGTTAGATGTTTTGTAGAATTTCTTTCAGTTTGAGTTTGTGTGTCATTTCATGCTTAGACTGGAATTACGGGCTTGGGTAAAGAATAATAAATACAGAGGTGAAGTGCCTTTCTGATTGTTTCATATCAGGGGGTGCATAACATCAAGACTATTGCTGGTGATATTTACCTTGATCACTTAATTAAAGTAGAATTTACCAAGTTTCTATACTGTAATTCACCATTTTCCATTTTTACTGTCTGAAACAAGTCACTAAGTCCTGCTGTAATATATTTTTTCTGTCATTCAATGAATAATGACAGAAATATTTATTGATAGGCATCATCAGAAAGCCAAGAACAAAAGCAGCTGTTTTTCTAATAGCTATATTTTTAGCTAACTCCTAAAATGTTATAACATCTAAGTAATGACAATAATTTAAAAATTCAAAAAGTTCAGCTGATGCAGGTAATATATTTTTGTGTACACATAGTAAATAGAAAACTGAGTACAATGATATTCTTTTTCACTTTATTTTGAACAGTGACAATGTTCATTGCAAGGACAGGATATTTTATACAGTGTTTGAGATCTTTGACTTTTTGGTCAGTGTTCAGCAACACTAAATTATTAAATTTTATTTGAATATTTTTTACATGTTTATATTAGTCAATGTTTATAGCAAACAAGTAATTAAGAGACAAGTAGTACATAAATATATAAGATATATCATGGAAGAACTAAGGGCCTCTCAAAAAAATTAAATGAGATGCTCATATCATTACATTCTATCCCCCAGATTTCTGGTTACAGGATGCTCTTCTAATATGGACCAGCAGGCAGTATGGTTCAGAGGGTAAAGAAACTGCCTGTAAGGCAAGAGACCCAGATATGATTCCTGGGTCGGGAAGATCCCCTGGAGAAGAAAATGGCAACTCCCTCTAGTATTCTTTCCTGGAGAATTCCATGTTAAGCAGAGCCTGGCGGGCTACAGTTGATGAGATCACAGAGTCAGACATGACTGTGTGACCAACACACACACACACTGTTCTGTAAACAAGGCTTACTAGACTTTCAGTTGAAAGGAATTAATTTTAATACAGACCCCTGAGCTCTGAGCTGCTGCAAATCCTGACTGAGCTTGTTCCAGAAGCCCCCAAAGATCCTCACTGTGTTTCACAGTGGTCTCAAGAATACTCAGTTCATAAAATATTCCCCAAATAGACATGAGCTATCTGGTCAATATAAGGGAGTTGGGTTATGGCTAATTATCACCATGTTGTCACTCCCGCATACTATAGGGGAGCAGCAGGTGCTTAGACTCTGGGATTCGCTGGACAACAGAATGCCCCAGACAACACAAGTGATGGCTGTTTCTCCCATATTTATCTTCCTAGCTTCCATCTACATTTGCTTCTCTTGTTCAGTCTAAATAAACCTATATACAATTCAGACATAAAGTCAGAAATTGAACCTAGTGTTTCTGCATATCAAGTCTTAGAAAATACACTTTCTTTCTCCTAATGTATCTTTCAAAACAAATCCAGCAATACTTTTGTAAAACCTTATGGAGAGAAATACAATCTGAAGAAGAATCTGTAAGCTTCACCACAAGCCACATAAGTCAATAGATCTTCATGACAGATCTTCAAACCCATATGAAAAATCAATATTAAGGCATTTACCTGTGAGGTTTTCAACACTGTGCCATAGATTTTAAGTTGTTTTCCCCTTTCTGAACTTGCTATTCTGTAGAAACAGCGCTAAATCTAGTCATACATTTCACATAAAAATAGATCTTTATTTCCCAAAATATTTTCAACATTTTGAAAAAAAATATGAGTTGCACTACTTTTTCTATATCATCAAACACAACATTTATATTAATCAAAGTGAAGATATTTGAATGAAAATAACAGATGAGGGACTCCTCAACCAATGAAATACCTTTACATGATGTGATTGTCACAGGACTGTTGACTGTATTTGTTAAGGGTCATAATCATGGAAAAGTGATGATAATCAAAAGTTTATAATTAATTTAGGGAAGATAAGAGGAACTATTTTTCTTCTCTTGTGGATATATCTGTATAAAAACTTGAGCAACGAATAAGTCAGAATGCATTCACATCTGCTTAAACAACCCTGTGTGGTGCAGTTCTCCACCACTGTGTTTAAAAGGTAAGTTATCCACAGTGGTCTCCCATGTAGTGGTTAAATTTGCATAGTTTTGGGAACCCCCCTGATAGACAGGGAAGAATGGACTATTGTCATGAAAATGTAAAAGCTGCAGTGGAATTCATCCCTGGCCTGCTAGGCGGTTACTCTCAAGGCCCCATAAGGAGAGCTTGCAAACTCTCAAGTAAATCAATTTCCATGATTTAAATTTGTTCCCTCCCATCTATTTCCTAAGAAACTTGAGCCAGTTATGCAAGAGATACTAGGGTACTATTTGAGACCCTGAAGCAAAGAAACTCCTAGAGTAATGAGATGAATATTTGTTTTCTATTTTCACTAGACAGCGGGACATGCTGGGTGCATCTCCTTATGTGGCGGATTGAATTCTGTAATAAGACTGCATGGTTTAAGAAAAATAGAAACAAAGTAACATACTTTTGTTACAAGTTTCTTTGACTAGATTTCTGTGGTAAAAATAATGCTTTGTGGGCATCTCAACCTAATTCCTTCTCCTCCTGGACACATAGTAGGACCACATAACCCAGTCTCCTTTGCAGTCAAGTGATCATGTTGTTGCATTTTTGTAGGTTACTCCCCAGCAGATCCCATTAAAACCTCCTGTGTGATTAAGCTCCTCCATCCTCTAACAGCATGGATGGTGGGAACTCCATGAACCTGGAAAGGGCAGAAGCACATGATGGAAGAAGCCTGGATTCCTGTATCACTGGTCAAGGCAAAGTCCTATGACCTACCTTCACTGGCTATTATAGTGAGACATAAACTTACTATGATAAGCCGCAGAGATCTGAATATTGCTTAGTAGAATACTTCTACTCATCCCAATTAATACAATTGCTATTATGTCTACAATATTTATACCTTGATGACTAAAATCTGTTGGTATAGGGAAGTAGAGATAGGAGCAGGAAATGAGGAGGACGTTATTTCAAAATTAAAATAGTAAAGAACAGGAACACTGCTAGGAACATTGTAACCACGATATAAGTATTTAGAAATATTGATGAGGAGACAGAGAAATGAAACAGGTTTTTGTTTATTTTGTTGGTGTTTTGTTGGGGGGGGGGGGGATGGGAATTGTTTAGTTTCTTCCTGGACATGAAAATCTAAATTCATCAGAATTTTTGGCTGACCTTTTAGCTTTTTTGCAGAGGCTCACCCTCCTCTAACTGGCCCTATTACAAGCTGAGTTTCTTCCTCAGTGCTCAGAGAATTTCTACACCCAATTCTCTAATCACTTTATGTCATTTCCCTAGAAAATCTTATCCACACCCTGGAATCTATTATCTCTGTTAGATGATGATGATACAGTTTATATCTCAAATTTAGATTTATCCTTTGAAGTTTAAAACAAGAAAGACCATTTTTGTAAAGTAAAATAAAAATAAAAATTAAAAAAAAAAAAAAAAAAACCTTTCCAAATGTCACACATCCAAGGGTAACCTAATGTTCCTTCTCATATATTAGTTTTACTCCTCTGATTTCTATTTTGGGGAACCTCAACACCATCAATCTAGTTGGGTGGAAGCTATTGCAGATATCATGCTGCCCCACCCTTTTCAGAGCCAAATGATCAATTCAGACAAGTATACCTCTTCCATGGCTTTTACATTTTTTCCTTTCCTTTTTTTCCACTATCATAATCCTTAGCACTTGTGTAAACTGCTGCTATAGTCCACTATACAGTTATACAAGAGGATGATTTTGGAAGGAGTGCTAGAAAATACTTTTATTTTGGAGTAAGAACTGGAAGACATCATCTAATTCATTTCCCCAGCTGCAGTTAAACCACAGGAAACATAATGACAATATAAGAACATGGAATAAATATTTTTTGAGGAATTAAGTGAAAGATCTGTGTTGTTACCCAGGACAATGGAAGAAACGTATAGCAGTGTCACTATGGAAAAGTCTTATTTGAGAGGGCAAAGGCTGATCTACAGCTTTTGAAGATCTGCACAGTCACCAGGACAGGTCAGATGCAGTAATAACAGTTTTTAATCTACTGTTGTAGTTCTCAAGATTTTCTATAAATGTCTGGAGACAAGAACCTGGTAGAATAATGGATCTCTTGTGGTCAACACCAGTGGGGCTGGAGATACTGCCTCCTTAGTTGGAATTGAGATGTGACCCCTGAAACTTAAAGGATTTGGGAATATCTGGGGTTTATTTGCCCCTAGGAAAAATAAGCAAACTCCTAAATATCTTTTTTTTACCAAGTAAGTGAATAGAATCAAACATATCATTCAATAAGCTAAGTCATATCTGAGACACTCAGTGTTTATGCACGAAAAAATGGGTGGGGCTTGTCCAGGAGTCAATGTAAATTCTTCAGCTGCCATCTAATCTGTTTTGAAATAAGACTTGAATCCCAAGTTTGAGCTGGGAAGATAACCGAGCCTTTTCAAATAAAATTGAAGCATTGCGAGTCTCAATGATGATCAGGCAGCCAACAGAAGTCACAGAACACATTGAAATATGTATTTAAAAGCAAATATTACTCTCAAGGTGATAACTTAGAGAGCAGTCTGCAGTGTGTAATTGTTTAGGGTCAGGTGTGGACCTACAAAAGAAAAGTATCTTGAGCATTTCTTGATTCTTAATCCATTCTTCATAGTACTTCACTTCTGCTCACAGAGCAAGGCACAAGTAAAAATGTTTTCAAGTAACTATTTTAACAGTTCTGGCTCCAGATTACAACTGATCTCTCTTAGCCTTTCTTTGATTTTGTCCATATTGGTACAATCCTAGAAAACCTCTTCCTTTTCTGTATATTCACATAGGCTAGGATGCATTATTGTCACTTTTTAAAATAAATTCCATCATAAGCTTGAAATCCTAAAGCTTATCCCTGAGCAAGGGTGTCAAAAAGTTTCTGGGAAGCATGGCACAGACATTTAGAGGAAATACAGTATGAGCAACACAGTGTGATCTTGTTCCCAGATATTTTAATTCCAATTCGAATGAAAAAAGCGTGATGCAGCATACAGGAAAAAAAATATCACAAGGGCAGCTGTCTAATAATATTACAAAATTGTGCTTAGTTGTGTGAAAGGGTCTAACTCTGAGATCCCATGGATTATAGCCTGCCAGGCTCCTCTGTCCATGGGGATTCTCCAGGCAAGAATACTGGAGTGCGTTGCCATGCCCTCCTCCAGCGGATCTTCTCAACCCAGGGATTGAACCCCTGTCTCCCACACTGCAGGCAGACTTCTACCACCTGAGCAATCAGGGAAGCCAACAAAATTGGTCAAGTAAAAATTAATATTCTGTCCTATAATATGGAATTACAATATATGCCTAATAAGATATAACATCTGTTTTCAAAGAACTTACATTCTAATGGGAATGACTTCTAGCTACAAATTACATAAAATGTGGTAGAATACATTAAGTATTAAAAAAACAAATAAAAACAAAAGTGATGGGGAATATAGTGTAAGCAACTCAGAGAAGTTTTGAAGATAGTTATAGCTTCTTTAAATCACAACTTCCCTAGCACATAACTGAGAAGACCTACACACATGGCATTAATCGTGTGTGTTTAAGCACAGTAGGTTGATTAATATTTCTTCATTGGATTGATGAGATGATTAACCAAAACAGCACATACGAATACCTAGTACTTTGTTGGATATGCAGGTACTATTCCATTAAAACAGAACTCTTCCATCTGTGCCGAAATTACTGTGATATATGTAAAGACAAGGAAATCTCCATAGACAAGGAGGGGATTTTTAAACGATGAGTTCAGTGTTTCAAAGAGAAACTGATTATCTTGCAAGAAATTCCACACAGAAACAGCAGTAAGAACAAACATATAGAGTAGAAGAGTTGAATAGTACAAACTGGTCTGAGCAAAAAACACATGAGGAAAAAGAAAACGTTCCTTAAGTAAGCCTGCTGTGGAAAGCCTTGAATAGAATACTAAACCATCTGGATGTGATTCTGTTGATAATGAGAAATCCTTGAAAGTTTAGTCTATGGCATTTCTGAAAGAATACCTCTAAAAAAACAGATTCTTTTGTTAAATATATTAGAAAAATTCTGTATGCACAAAGCCTGTTTAGAAATCTCTAATATACACTAATATAGCAACAACAAAAAGTAGATTCTACTCAACTTTAAGACAGATTTTATAAGCTTACTTACTTAACAAACTCTTTCATCTCTGTTTCCCTGAATGTAGCACCTATTAAAGACCCTTATTGTCACTGAGGGTTTCCCAGGTGCTTGCTAGTGGTAAAGAACATGCCTGCCAGTGCAGGAGACATAAAAGATCAAGTTCGATCCCTAGATCAGAAAGATCCCGTGCAGAAAGGAATGGCAACCCACTCTAGTATTCCTGCCTGGAGAATCCCATGGACAGAGGAACCTGGCAGGCTACAGTCCATAGGATCACTAAGAGTCGGAAATACTGAAGTGACTTAGCACACTGTCACTGGAACCTTCTTAGAAAAATGTGGTTTAAATTCTGCTTTAAGGAGACAATTCTGACAGAACTCTCAGTTGCAAGAGGAGATTTCTGATGCTAGGAGTAGTTCACTTGCAAGCTAATATGTGAATGGCTTAGATTGGAGAAATAAAATTGAAAGAAAGGCATGAAGCAGAGGCAACAATCCTTAGCATATGATTGACTATATAAAGAATTAAAAATCTGCAAGACCCATTAGAGACTAAATGTCAAGTTCAGAAGACTGTATGACAGAAAGTATCTGTAATCAAAATTGGAAACTCTAAAGGGAAACCAAGATTTGAAATAAAAGGAGTGATTCTGGAAGTGCTGAGCTTTAGGGCCTGATTTGGAACTGTCTAGCAAGCAGCTGAGGATTTCATTTCATGTCAGCTAAAAGTAATTTAAAACCCAGCAGGTGCCAGGCTCAGGACTAATTGTGCAGGGCCAAAAGATGAATAAGACATGTCTCAACTTTTGGGGTCTTCAATTTTCTGGACTCACCCCTCCACTAGAGCAGACCCAGAAAGCTTTCAGACAGAAAACTGGAATATCTCAGATGTGTCCTGAAGTCTGCTCATCCCATCAGATGTCCCAGAGAGAGACAACTTTCAAAAAAGACCATCATCCCTACCTCATACCATGCAGCCTGTCAAAGCATGCAGCTTCATCCTTTTGTTGCTACACAAAATTTGGGTCTTCCCATCTGTTTCCGCAAATAAAATATAGAACTCTTTGCAGCCCATTTTTGATGGTATGTTTGGTATAAGAGAACAATATTTCATGGAGAATTGGTTGAAGACTTGGGAGTAAATAGGAGTTACCAGAGAAAAGTCAGGGGCATATGAGAAGCAAAAGAATCTATGGTAGTTCATGCTCAGTAAATATCCACATACTTCTGGATATTACAGAGACTTTCAGTTAGGTTGATACTTCAGTTATGAAAATATCTAATAGACAAGTTGAAATAACATGGGGCTTCCCTTTGGGGTTGAGGCAGGAAAATACTCCTGCCTTATTTTAAGCTCTCTTCATCTGTCTTGGGTATCCCCCAAGGTTGCATGTAATGAGTGCTATAGCTTAAATGTGGAGGTTAGTAGCCTGACTTGAGTTTGGACTTTATGTGAGTAACAGGTATGTTTTGATTTGGCTAAACCACTGAGAATTCAGGTTTACTGTGTACTTTGTTTCAGATTTGGATTTTTTGAGAGTGGGCTACATAGTGGGATTAATACAGAGCCCAAGTGGAGAAAAAAGTTCCATTGAGTTAGAGTTTTCTCCTATTGGACTTCTGTATAAAATTTCCTGGTGAAAAATGCTCAGCAGATCAAAATTCTAGAAATCCACTGCTCTGCAATGTATCAATGTTATTTTTGAAAGTGAAAGTGAAATGGCTTAGTAGTGTGGGACTCTGTGACCCCATGGACTGTAGCCCTCCAAGCTCCACCATCCTTGGCATTTTCCAGGCAAGAATACTGGAGTGGGTTGCCATTTCCTTAATGTTATTTTTGGATAATAATAAATAAATCTATCAGGTTAACATGTTTCTTAAACACAATGTCAGCTGAATTCATCAGAAAATTACACAATTAGGCAATAGTCTATGAGATAATTATTTTTACTGATTTGCTTTTTAATGTTATACATGAGCCTTATGGAACTCATAATTCTATACACAATATGAATATTGTTGATTTCATTGTTTATCATGTCAGACAGAATTTATGAGATCCTATTTCAAGTATGCCTCCCAGATCTCAGAATTGGGAAGAACCAGGTTTCTCCACAGAAACTGTTACAGTTTTAACAGAAAAATTTTGGGGGGAAAAATGATAGAAAATGGAAGATGGGACATTATCGATGGGATTCTTTGTTGGCAAAAAATAAATAAAATAAATAAAAGAATGTATATAATTAAAGTTTTTCAGGTTTCACATAGAATTGCACAAGTTTATACTAGTAGACATATTGCTTAGACATTGATAAAAAAAATTGAGGGTTACGGTTTAGACTTCTTTAGGTCATTAGACTGGTAAACATGTTTCACTATGGGTTCTGTTAGTAAATACTTGGATCATTCTTTTCAATAAGAATGTCAAAGTATAAGAAGAAAATTAATAAAGTTAGTTGTTAGAGGCACTCAACCAACATGTTGAAGAATCTGAAAAATTTCTCATATGAATAATGGTGAAGATTCAAATAATAATTAATTTGGATGTGAAAAGGTTGACTTTATTTTTTGAAAAGGATACATGATGTGTGGGTGTTCCCTGGTGGCTAAGACAGTAAAGAATCTGCCCACAATGCAGGACACCCAGGTTCGATCCCTGGGTTGGGAAGATCCCTGGGTTGGGAAGATCCCCTGGAGGAAGGCATGGCAACCCACTCCAGTATTCTTGCCTGGAGAATCCCATGGACAGAGGAGCCTGGCGGGCTACAGTCCATGGGGTCACAATGAGTCAGACACGACTGAAGCAACTAAGCACAGCACAACATGAATGTGTTTCATAATACGGGGTGGAGTTTGTATGGTTCCTGACTTCATATATTTAATGAGTTGCTATGTCTTAGGTGGGAACACATAAAACTGCCCTTTTTGTAAGTCAAAAAAGGCTGAATATTGACAAAGTCATATGGTCCCCCATATGACATTAGGAAATACAGTTATTTCTGAATTATTTATTAGGGCAGAATGTGGGATAACAGAACTTATAAAAGTTAAATTTTAGGCAAAAATAAGAAACTATATATAGATTTATTCAAAAATAGAAATACAGGGGTGAAATATCAGGTTCTAAAGGTAAGTTCTCTCAGAGAATTCATGTTAGAATTTCATGTTTTGATTTTGAGATTGACTATGTGATCTTTCTTTATATCTTTTATTTCAAGAGTCAGACACGACTGAGCAACTGAACTGAATATTCTATAACATTCTGGTAATGATGTTAGTTTCCTCAAAATACACAAAGGACTGTCTTTATGATCATACAACCTGTTTACTAAGACCCTGTGCATGTGCTACTGTAATCATTTTGAAGTTCTTAAAAGCTTTTGAACAGGGGAGAACACATTTTCATTTTTCACTGGACCTTGCAAATGATGTAACCAATCCCGAATACATAGTCATCTTCAATCTGCATGAAGATTAAACTTATACATGTACATTAATTCTAGTTTATCAGAAGCCAGTTTATCACTTTTAAGTTACAATTGAGAATTGTCCTTATATTAAAAAATACATTGCTCCAAAGATCATTTTGTAGTAACTATTAAATAATATATGTCAATGTGCATTTGGGAAACTGAAAAATTTATAAAGGAGCTTTGGTGTTATATGTATCAAGTAACCATAAAATGTTTCCAAAGGTATAAATAGAAATAATAATGGAAGAACACTTTGAAGAGGAAAAAATAAATCTATGACAATATACCAATTCCATACCAATGAACAGCATTGGTATATAAATGAACAGCAGGAAAATACACCACTATTGTGGTCCCAGCTTCTAGGCAGCCCATTAAAATGAAAACCAGACAGGCAGCAACAGATGTAGCTAGTGTCAAAAAAAGCTTAATGAAATCAAGTGAAAAATTTTCAAATGAGGTAACTGTTCAATGAAAAGGAAAAAGAATAAAAATCACATCTGCTTACATGGTGATGAAACATGAAAGATTCCGCCAAAAGTTTATGTTGAAAATTAAAATATAGGTAAAGCAATTTATGTGCACTCATCCAATAAGGAGAAAAGAATGAATTGGTGGCTCAATGCCAATTTTAATTTTGAAATCCTCAAAAATGAGAAAACTAAGATTGTGCTTGATAAGATTCTCTGCAGTTAAACAATCCAGCAAAAACTTCAGGAAACAAACAAACAAACAAAGTACATTCATTTTAAAAGCAAATGGTATGTTTCTGTTTTTTGAAAGTGCTCAGTCACTTCAGTGGTGTCCAGCTCTTTGAGACTCCATGGACTGTAGCCCACCATGCTCCTCTGTCTATGGAATTCTCCAGGCAAGAATACTGGAATGGGTTACCATTGCCTCCTCCAGCAATCTTCCCACCCAGGGATCAAACTCATGTCTCCTGCATCTCTTGCACTGGCAGGCGATTCTTTACCGCTGGGCCACTGGGGAAGCCCCACTCTTTTAAAGGCATATGCATAAATATTTTTTTCCACTTTAGTGACCATTTGACTCGGAATTCTTGCATTTTGGTGAATGCTTCAGAAATGTCAACGAGTAAAATTCACAGTCAATTAAGAATAAAATATCAAGTTATGCACCATATCATGATTATTAAAATAATAGCACAAGCAGTCCACTAAAAAAAAGCTCAAGTGATTATGATATATTAAGGCTGGAAGGAGCTAGACCTAAATAGAAACTGCCAGAGCCATTAGAAAGAAATCTGAAGTTTACTCCACTCAAGAAAGATTTCTGAGTCCTTCAGAATAGGACTTGGAGGGTATTTGCGATGGAAACTGAATCCAGGTATTCTCCTCTGGGCTTCACTGTCAAGCAAAGGGATTAAGAAAGGAAAATTTCAAAAATATTTACATTTGTGGAATTGGTATTTAGAAGACAGTCTGTGAATTATTGTTATTTCTTTGAAGTCAAAATTGAAGAAATTAGTATATGCCCCTTTAATATCCTGCCAGTTTTCACTATGCTCTCTCTCTTCATGTTTTGTTCCTCAGACTTCAGACATGTTGTGGCTATAAAGTCCCTTGATCTATCTTTTGTTTACTTTTTCATTTTTTCCAGTAAGGCTACACTTTTAGTGCTCATACAAATTGCAGCTTCTTATCTGAACAGAGAGAAAAACAACAAAAATGAAGCTTCTTATCTGAGGAGAGTGAAAAATAACAAAAATAAAGGTGAAGTGAAGCATGGATGGCTCTCAAAGAATTTAGATGTGACGGCCGCTGAATTGTGAGCATTTGACCCTGAGAGCATCAGAGATTTCTAAGGGAGTTTTTTATGGACTAGAGTGGGAAGGTATATTATCACCCTGCTTATTTAACTTACATGCAGAGTATATCTTAAAACGGTGGGCTGGATGAAACAGAAACTAGAATCGAGATTGCAGGGAGAAATATCAACAGTATTTCTGTTGATCTCCTTCAGAATGGACTGGTTGGATCTCCTTGCAGTCCAAGGGACTCTCAAGAGTCCTCTCCAACACCACAGTTCAAAAGCATCAATTCGTCGGCGCTCAGTCTTCTTCGCAGTCCAACTCTCACATCCATACATGACTACTGGAAAAACCATAGCCTTGACTAGACGGACCTTAGTCGGCAAAGTAATGTCTCTGCTTTTGAATATGCTATCTAGGTTGGAATCAGCTATACATATATATATTATCCCCTCCCTCTGGAGCCTCCCTCTCACTACCTCCTCTGTTTTTATTTTTTTAATTAATTTTTGACATTATAACCCTGAGTTACATCTTAGTAAAGGAGAATGGGGTAACAATGTCTGAAATTCCAGGCATATAGGATTTGAAAAATCATTTCTAGAGTCCCCTGGGTGCCTGCTTCCTTCCAGAGGTTGCTTTCCTGATGTCAACTTCAGAAACTCTTGCTCTAGCTTCACTTAAAATTCTCCTGACCTGCATTTGTACTATCATGAGGTTCCTTTGTAACTTTGAAATGTGCAACGTGACCAACTGTTGGCTGCCACAACAAATAAACTTTGAGAATTCTTCACTCTGATCTACCATACTAAAACTTAATGCATGGTTACTTGCTTAATAGAAGGACAGTCTATCAATCTGATCACATTATAAAAACAACTTTTCTTTCTTTACTTCATGAAGTCACGTAAAATACTCCATATAAGCCCTTCTGCTTGATCCCCTGGGGGGTATCATATAAAATTACAATAGGACAAAAAGTAGGTAGAGTAAAATGTTCATTAAAGTCGTTTACAACAACTAGTGTCTCTGAGTGAAACAGGTGTTTAGAGACTAGTTTTGCCAGAGATACAGTCAGGGAGAAAGTGACTGACATGCAGTGAGAAGTATTGGGAACAACCAAAGTATTTTGTTGTTCTTTTTCTTGTTAAGACTGTCTGTTTATCAGGTTATGTTTCTTAAACACAGTGGAGTTATCAGTCGATTTATCTTACAATTCCGTAACAGACAGATTGAGAATATACAGATATGTGTGTACATACATATGAACACACAATCTCACATACAAAATCAGTTGCACAGAGTTTATTTCACTTATATGGATCTATTTGTTGAGTTTGCTAGGACTATGTGCTAGGAGGAATATTGTTCCAGATACTTCAAGAACATCTCTTGGACATTTCCATACTCCTGTCCATTAAGGTATTTTCTTAAAGGAAAAGAAATAATTATTAGTAAAGTATGCAATTTCCCAAAGACTTCACTTCCATCTTTGCATCACAGTGATAAATTTCATGGCTTAGGAGGAATAGTCTAAGATGTCTCTACTAGTTTCCCTATACTATAAGATTGAGTATCTTGTTTTGTTAAACAAATTTTCAGTATGGAATAGAAGAAACAGAAAATAATATATTACGTTTGGAAACACTGGTACTCTATTAACATAACCTCAGTATATAAGTAGTACTTTCTAGATTGAAAATGGAACTGAGTCCAACTCTAAAATTATCTATGTTTTTCCTAAGATACAAAAATTCTAGTACTGTTGGTAATTGCTAAGGCGAATAGGTTGCAATCATTCTAATTACCTATATTTCTGCCTTGTTACGTGTTTTGTAGATAGACATCATGTGTCAATATCAGAATAGCATATTGTTATTAAATGTTAATGCAGAGTTCTAAATTTTGTATCATTTCTAGAAAAGCAAACTTACTGATAATAAATTGTATTTACAGAGAACTCTTATCAGCTTTAATGAATTAAGAAATCTAGCCTATTAAGACTTCAAGAAGTGATTATTTAAATGATTTAATTATAGCACATGTTTTTCTACTGATAATTTTACTAATTATGTCTTAATAAACCAATCCTAACAAAATAATTAAAGTCCAAATGTTTAACATGAAAATCCAATCTCATTTTCAGTTCAAATAAGTATTTCAAACATAATTTATTTACTTGTAATTTACTCTGATTTGTGTAGTTCATTAAAATAAATCAATATCTGACTTAGACCTAAATTCTATCATTCAAGTATTTTGCTCTCATAATACTACTAACAATCACACAAAACACTAAAAATATTGAGAAATATTTTTCACGTGATGATTTAAGTTATGCCTTTCCTGATCTAATACATTTAAGTATACAGTTTTCAGGTTTGTACAAGAAGAAAGTTGATAAGAATATAATCAGAGTGAAAATACGTAGCACCATGAATATGAAAAGTGAAAGTGAAGTCCACTGAGTTGTGTCTGATTTTTTGGGAACCCATGGTCTATAACCTATCAGGCTCCTCCGTTTATGAGATTTTCCAGGAAAGAGTGCTGGAGTGAATTGCCATTTTCTTCTCCAGGGGATCTTCCTGATCCCGGCATCGAACCCAAGTCTCCCGCATTGCGGGCAGACGCTTTACTGTCTGAGCCACCAGGTAAGCCCAATGAATGTGAAGAAGAGTTCAAATAGGAGCTTTGCATTGTACTATATTTGCTGCTGCTGCTGCTGCTAAGTGGCTTCAGTCCTGTCCGACTTTGTGCAGCACCATAGACGGCAGCCCACTAGGCTACCCCGTCCCTGGGATTCTCCAGGCAAGAACACTGAAGTGGGTTGCCATTTCCTTCTCCAATGCATGAAAGTGAAAAGTGAAAGTGAAGTCGCTCAGTCGTGTCTGACTCTTCGCGACCCCATGGACTGCAGCCTACCAGGCTCCTCTGTCCATGGGATTTTCCAGGCAAGAGTACTGGAGTGGGGTGCCATCGCCTTCTCTAGGCAAAGCCTATTCAAACAAGTAAAAACATTAGATGTTCGAGGGCCATTGTTCACTCTCACTCCCAGCTCCATCCCTGGCAGAGAGGTTGCTGGTGGAGAGGGTTATAGCTCTCACTTCGGTCTTTGCTATGTAACTTTGGTTTGGCCAAAGATTTATCTTAGCAAATCTACTGCAGCTAAAGGCTAGTATGCTTTTGCATAGATGGTTTTGAAGTCCTGACTTCTGTCATAGTATTAACATGCTTCCAGTTCTCTGATCAGAGGAGGATGACCAACATATGCAACAGATCTGAACTCAAGCACGTCCCAGCTCAACCCAATGTAGGCTGAATCGCAGCTGACCGCAATACGTGAACAAGAAAAAATACTTACTAATATATTTCTCTACGTTTTACATGGTTTTTAAACAGAGAATAGTTGACTGCTTCAAAGCCATCATTGTCCAACATTTCTGTTATTCAATCATCACATCTATTATGTGCACATCATATTTTAAAAATAAGTTATAACTATATTCTAACTGAAGTAAGTGGTACCACAGTATTTTATGAAGTATCTTCTCCTTCATTTCATATTCAACCTCAATTGAATGCCTTCTACATTCCTGGAACTGGGATAAATTCTCTGAAGCTAGATCAGAAATCTCACAAAATGTACTTCTTTATCCTTTTTATTATAGCAATATTTTGCTACAAGTAGGTAGAGTCTTATTCAATTTTATATATCTACTACTTAGGAAATCTCCTGATCCATAGTACAGCCTCAATAATATTTGTTGAATGAAGTAAAGAAATATGGTCAGACTCCCTTCCCTTACTTGATCGGCAGCGGACTAGTTCTTAAGAGCAACACACATTGTTTCTCATCAACATTCTCATTTAAATCATTTTGTGTGTTCCCTGTATCTATTACTGTACCTGACTCCTAGGGGCTACTAAACCACATTGTTCAGTGAATAAATGAGTCAACAAATGAGTAAGAACGATATTAAAAAGTTAGTATTTGATCATTAGGAACATTCACTTTTCTGTTCCATTTAAATTTTACATGTAGTGATCAATTTAACTATGAATTCCGTTCATTCATTCAACAGATATTGAAATTCTTATGTTTGCATGCTCTCTTCTAGACACAGTGAGTAAATACAAGTCTGGCCCATGATATAATGGAGATGGTAGTTAAAAGGTATCACAAGCAGCATTATGCATAAAGGTTTGTTTTAAATGGAGAATACTTTGAATATTTTCCCTTGTTACAAACTCAAGAAATGAAGCTACATGTTGAGATGCAATATTTTTTAAGATTGGGTTAAAAGATGATGCTATAATGAATTAGCACAGAAACATGAAAATTTTTCTAATTGTGAGAATATTTGTAAAATAGACATTGAAAATAAGTTTTATAATAAGGTTATTGCGTCCTTGGATGATATAATAATTTTGCTACTCATTTTTTATCAATGAAAAAACACAGTGCACAGTCAAAACATAGATACTTCACAATTAAAATGTATAAATAACTCACTTTGATATTATTGAGGTATGTTTCACACTTTTTAAAAAATTGGAAATTATAAAATTTAAACTTCATATAAATTTTAATGGGTACAAATCAAATATTTTAAAATCTTTAAGAATTAGGTCTCATTTCAAGATCTATTACATGCCTCAAGAACATTTATTTTCTAGAAATTTTAACTACTCTTCTGATAATGTGATTCTTTCACAAAAATCTTAAGAGGATTTTATTATCAGTAAATTAAAAATCAATGTGCACAATAGGAAGTCACTAGGATATAGTAAATTTAGCAACTATCTTGGTTTGTTATACATATCTAAAAAATTCAAATTACTCTTGTAATTAAAAGCTGACAAGCTCAATTGCTTTTATAAGATAAAAAGAAAAGGAGCATTAAAGGAAGTTAAATTAGATTTTACCATCTGTTTAATGAGTTTCAGGGTTGGCTTGATAATATATTTCCAGATATAAAATTTCAAAATGATTATTTTCAGAAATAGTAAATGATCTGCCTTGTATAAAGGTATATAAGTGCCTCTTCAAACTCATTACTATAAAATTCATGATTTGTTTTATTTCTAATGAAACCGATTTTCTACCACATCAATGCTAAACACATAACAGAGGCAGGATTTACATTCATAGGACTTATCACATTTCTTAAGGTTGTTGCAATTCATATTCTAATTTTATCATTTTATCATAGGACTTTTACTTAGCCTAGTTTTTAATGAATCTTTATACAGTATTTATTTCACTTCTTTAATATTCCTGTGTATAAGAAACTTTCCCATTGATTCCCTGTGACAATTTTCCTCTCATAAGTCAGCCTACTTTCAAGGTGCATTCACTGCCTTAAAACTATAACGGGTTCTGTAAAGTAATTAGCTTCCAATTAAAATAAATGAATTTAAATAAATAAATAAATAAAATGGAAAAAAAAAAGAGAAAACTATAGGGGGCCATCTGGTTAAGGTGCTTCCCTAGTGGTTCAGACGGTAAAGCGTCTGCCTGCAGTGTGGGAGACCTGGGTTCGATCTCTGCGTCAGGAAGATCCCCTGGAGAAGGAAATGGCAACCCACTCCAGTATTCATGGAGAATCCCATGGACAGAGGAGCCTGCTGGGCTACAGTAGTCCATGGGGTCTCATAGAGTCAGACACGACTGAGCGACTTCACTTTCACTTTCTGGTTTAGGACCACTTACCTGCAAGATACATCTAGAAACATTCTGCTCTGCCAAATTACATCTTCAAAATACATTCATAAAATGACATTCAAGTGATTATAGACTACATTTATTGAGTCTGCAAAGCATTATGGCCCATAATATGCCTGCTGAAAGCTATGCATGAGCCAATCATTTGGCAAAGGAGTGCTACCAAAGATCATTAGGTGGGTTCATTTTGCATGCCAGACTTTGGGGGTATTGGGAGTCAAGTTGTGACATTTGCTAGGAGAGGACAGCACATGACCCAGAAAACTGTGAATAACAAGAAGAGCAAAGCTGGGTTGTTTGATTGGGAAGCTTTATGAACGACTATAACCCCAGCTAACCAGAATTCAATGAGTGGTAAAACTATGAACCTGAATTAATATCCAGAAAAAAGCTAGAGGAGGAGTTTCTCAGCAATACTTAATCAGAGCAAATATACTGGCCAATTTCAAACTTAAAGATTAGTCAAGTTTGCTAGATATGGTTCAAAACACTAAAATCACTGAACAGGAAGACAAACTTTAAGGTCAGAAATAATGAGTGGGCTAACCAAGATATTTTGGGTACAGAAAATGGGCACAGAGAAAAAGAGGTCACTGTGGATATAATCAATACCCTGGTTGTTTTTTTTTTTTTTTTTTAATATCTCTTTTCTAAAGTGCTCTTGTAAGTCAGTTTCAGAGTGCCAATAAGAATGTAGGAACATGTTTCTTCACTGGGGAAACTGAGACATCATGAATGACTATCAGATACAGAAAAAAGAGATGCAGTTTTTCCCAAGTAAAAGTGTTTTTCTTAAAAATAAAAGAGAGAGAGAATGGAAGACTTAGAAGTAAGAAGGAACCTGGGATATTGAAAGAATTGAAACAGTGAGGAGTATAGGGAGAGTAGATATAGAATAGTGTAAAAAGAGGAGGATCAGGTTTGAGATATAAAAGACCAACTGTTGCAGTTCCACAAAAAACATGATACAAAGTTTTTCTTTTTTAAAAATTATATTTATAATGGTCAGGATAATAAATATATTTATTTAAAAATGAGTAGTACCAAATGTCTATTAAAATTAAAAAAAAAAATATTCCTACACCCAAAGCACTTTATATACCATGTTTCCTGCCTGTGGGTAGTAATAATCAACCCAACTTTGCTTTGTTGCTTGATTGTTCTAGCATTAACCTTACATGTCTAAACCTTTATTAAATAGGTAACGTTTCTGTTTCTTACTATTATCTTAGCAATAATTATTGATTTTCTGTTATACCAATATACTTCACTTACTTCCCTGGTGAACAAGCCATACTTAACATTACATTTTAAACAGAAAGATTAAATATTTTAATCCATAAATGGCTGTTTGTTCTAATCACCTAAATAAAAAGTATAAAAGTTTGTCCAAAATTTTTTCAATATGTTTGACAAATAAAACCTGGCAAATAAATGGCTTACATCTTACTAGGTAATGATGATGCACCAGCATCAGAGTAAATACAGAGTCAAAATTTTACCAACACAAAACAGCTACATACTCTTTAAATGATATTATATAAATTACAAATGGCCAATCCGAATCCCATTACTTTCAAAAAGAAATTTTAAACTTGCATTTCTAGTTGATTTTACACTAATTGAAAAGGTTGGTTTTATGCTGACAATTGATTTTTTTTAATGAAATGGCCAATAGTGAAGTGAGTGCATTATACTAAACACTTTAGAAAGCAACCTTCCATTGACTTTACTCAGACCAAACAAATTGCTAAATTAGATAACCGTTCAAAATTATTCAGTGCATTTCAAATGTTTTCTGCTGAACCAAAAGTTAAATGGGCTTTGGTCACTACTGCATTGCTAATACAAAATCAAGAAGTGACTATCCTTCTGGAATATTAATACAGTGAGCCTGGGGACACGACATTGGTGTGTAGCAGAGATCAGGAGGAAGGAGTCAGGGTGCTGTAGTGATTTTCTGAGCAAGTGGAAGAAGTTCACAGTCAGCTGACACTTTGTGGTCAAATAGTTTCTAATTAGAAACTGACCAACTGGCTCTTTGTAGCAGTGATAAGGAGATCCAACCTGTCCATTCTGAAGGAGATCAGCCCTGGGATTTCTTTGGAAGGAATGATGCTAAAGCTGAAACTCCAGTACTTTGGCCACCTCATGTGAAGAGTTGACTCATTGGGAAAGACTTTGATGCTGGGAGAGATTGGGGGCAGGAGAAGAAGGGGACGACAGAGGATGAGATGGCTGGATGGCATCACGGACTCGATGGACGTGAATCTGAGTGAACTCTGGGAGTTGGTGATGGACAGGGAGGCCTGGCGTGCTGCGATTCATGGGGTCGCAAAGAGTCGGACACAACTGAGCAACTGAACTGAACTGAACTGAACTGAAGTTATTAAAAGGAAAAGGTTTCCTAAAAGCATCTTATTGTAGGATTCAGAAGTTTTGAGACACTAATATATTTTTGAAATCCTGTGTCATTATTTTTTGTATTTATAAATGCTAACTTTATCCACTGAGATCTCAATTAGAATTTCATCATAGCCTATCATAGCTCTAAAGTTACTATTTATCATACTGGTATCCTAGGAAAAAATTTGAAATTAAAGCAAAGAGGCAATTTAGCAGTTTTTTCCCACATAAAAGTCTCTCATCTCTGCTTGAACCCAGCAGGTCATGATAACTGAAATATATATTATAAAATATCTACATATTTTGTAACTTTAAACAAATGATTATGATCATTGCTTTTCTCACATTTAAAAATCAAATTTATTTTGTACAGGAAGACATTTTTCTAAAGAAGTTATAGTCTCTCTATAAAAATGAATATTTAATAGAAACCAATAGTAACATATGTATTGGAATTGTTCAAATAAATAAAATATTACTTAAACCTACTACTTTTAGCAACACTGTAACATTGGTTTTGCAATAAAAGATTTATAGAAAATTACTATGATATTACTTTTTATGTTTCATATTGAAAGCAGGTAAAGTAGCTTCTAAGCAATGGGTCATTATCGTTCACAACTAACAGTGCTTAGCAGTTAGGATTTTAACCATTGACATCATTTTCTTTGAAAAATAATAGATGTTATTTAATGCTTATAGATAAATTGCTGCATAACTATGACTTTTTTGCTGACAACATTTCCTAAACGTAGTCAATATGAACAAGAAGTTTCAGAATAAGTTTGCTGCTGCTGCTAAGTCACTTCAGTTGTGTCCGACTCTGTGCGACCCCATAGACGGAAGCCCACCAGATTCCCCCGTCCCTGGGATTCTCCAGGCAAGAACACTGGAGTGGGTTGCCATTTCCTTCTCCAATGCATGAAAGTGAAAAGTGAAAGGGAAGTTGCTCAGTCGTGTCTGACTCTTCGCGACCCCATGGACTACAGCCTACCAGGCTCCTCCGTCCATGGAATTTTCCAGGCAAGAGTACTGGAGTGGGGTGCCATTGCCTTCAAGAAAAAATCTGAATTAAAACATGCATATATTTATTCTCTCAGATGTTCTAAGAGGAATCAAGTGCTATTTCCAATCTATTGTGTTCATGTGCTCGGTTGTGCCGGACTCTTTGCGACCCCATGGACTGTAGCCTGCCCGGCTCCTCTGTCCATGGGATTTTCCCAGGCAAGAACACTGGAGTGAGTTGCCAATTCCTTCTCCAGGGGATCTTCCCAAACCAGGGATCAAAACTGCATCTCCATGTCTCCAGCATTGGCAGGAGGATTCTTTACCACTAGGGCCACGTGGGAAGCCCTTCCAAACTATTATCAAAAGGCAGTTTAAGCAGCTGCAAGCATCTGAAGAAAGTTTATGTTAATCTCTTATAATTCCTACCTTTAGACAATTCCTCACTGGAAGGTTAATGGCTAAATTATATTTATTGCAGGTAGTTTTCAAAAGCAAAAGCAATGCCCACTTTACATAGTGACTGTGGAATGTAGGAAACTGTCAGATATTCCCTCTGAGGGTTTGTATGGTGGCTTGTCTAGTGAAAGATGCCAGAATCACAGATGAAGGAAAACCGGGACTGACTACCTTCTTGTCTCCAAGGTCTTGTTTCCAATTCAGAAGAATCTTCAGAGGCACTGAGTGGACTTTGAAGGGCTTGAGATAGTCCCTGAGGACCAAGCTATAACCCAGACTATTCATTTATATTGAATTTTCTTTCAATTTTTTTCTTGGCAGGAATTAAACATAGGGCTTATTCTAATCAATTAAATAACTCTGTTTTTGCTACAACCTTTCTCTAGGAAAACTTGGAAAATTTTATAAGCTATTTTCTAATTAAAAATATTCATTTTGGCCATTCTTAGAGTACTCTCAGGTGATGAACTCAGGGTAACATTTCTAAAATGCTGCTCCTTTGGTCCCTAGAGCACCATACTATTTCCTAACACTGATGTATGGTCACTGCCAGGATCTCACATATACCCTCAATATGTAGGAGAAGCTGACACATACACTTTGCTTCACATATAAATTCCTATAATTTTCAAGGAGAAAAATTTAGCAAGATTTATCAAAGTACCTAAAATTATTAATGAAAGGACTCTCGGTTAAAATACCCAGAAATTAATCGCAAAAGAAAAAAGTTGTGAAAAGATTTATATCTAGCAGATATTCCTCTTATTAGGAGTCTCTGGAATATTAGGAGTCTCTGGAATGGGTGAATTTAACTCAGATGACCATTATATCTACTACTGTGGGCAAGACTGCAGACAGATTCTTTACCAGCTGAGCCACAAAAAGTTAATATTACTAGATACCTTGTCTGTCTAAGATCAACTCTCTAAGTATCTACAAGGCACCACATACATTTAAATAAATGATTTCTCCATTTGAAGATTTTCACAGCATACATTTTTCATAGCGTTCTGCTGTTTTATATTCTCCTCTAATGGTTTCAGTGTAAATTCTAACAGGAAAATAGCAACCTCATACAGTCTCATGACTTAAACAGTATCTGTATAGTGACGTTCCCAAATGTGCACTTTCAGTCCTGGGAACATCAAAGAACCCTGGGTACACCTCTGGAAAGTCTAACAGGCATCTCAAATTTAAGAGAACCATTCATGACCAACCAAACCCAACAACCAAACCCCAGACCTCCTCCACTTCAAGAATTCCTTTTTTTCACTGAATGATATTATTACCTCACCAAACTTACTTATCATCCTTATACTCTCTTTCCGTTGCTCTAATTTCCAATTCATCAACAATTCCTGATAATTCCACTCACCATAAATTCATCCAAATCCATCCATTTCTCATATTATTCACTCTTTTTATTCTAGTCCCAATCACCATGATTTTCTGCCTATGTTCCTTTCTTTTTCTATTCTTGCTCCTCAGGGTCAATTTTTCCATTGTAAAGCCAAAATTATCTTTATAAAACATAAATTGCACCATCTTTTGCCTAAAGCCTTTAAATGGTTTCCTTTCCTACTTAGAAGAAATCTGAAATGCCCTACCAAAGCCTATCAGATTCCCCTTCATTTAATTCATGTTCTTTTTTCCCCTGTACTTGTTTTGCTTCAGTGACATGGTTCTCTGTTTGTCTTCTGAATACAATTAACCTACTCCTGCCACAAGTCCCTGAATGTATTAGTTCCTCTGTGTCAAATACAGTTCTCCCAAATTTTCTTTTGATTTCTTCTTCCTTTTCAGTGACTCCTTGCCACTCAGTTTCAACCCAGCAGTATCCTCCCCACCCCCGGAGAGGCCTCCACTAGCTCTCTCTTAAGTGCCTTTCTGACCTCATCCTGCTCTGTTTTCTTGATTTGTCTCTATTTTTAGTTACAGACACCGCATTTTCTTTTTTTCTCAGAATATAAACCTGACAAGAGCAGGGTTGTGTCTGCTTTGTTCGCTCATGTACCTCAATGTCTTGTGTGGAACCAGGTCTATGGTGGGAACTCAGTAAATATTCATTAAATACTTGGCATAAATTGATTAAGACATTTACAAAGTGGTTTTTTTCAAAGGAAAATCCCTACCTACTTGTTTAATGACTCTAAGTGCAGAGATTACAGTGTGGAAAATGGCAGACCAAGAAGAAAGGTGTTTGAGGGCTAATATATCAAGAAAAATTTTGCTAAACGTATACTTAGATATGCAAAAAAGGACAAGAGGAATAATTGTTTATCCCTATGATGAGAGATGGCATTTTCATAGTACTATTAATAAATTCATTTAATATCTATAATGATTTTTAAAAAATGAACTACCAAGCACAAATAAGTGACCACCTAAATCTACAGATTAGATTCTGAAATATGTTCCTATTTCTACTCCCTCCATTGTTCCATACTTAGCCCCAAATTAATAAATTCTCACTTCCAGAAGATGATTTTCCGAAACTTTTCAAACCTGATCCTGTGGTGGATCCTGTTAACTGCACTGGATATTACAACTCCCCCTGCCAGGATGCTCACATATGACCAGCAGTCAGAAGTCCGGCAAAAACAAAATTTCTCCTGATCTTTTCAGAAGGGAACATGTTCTAAGACATTAAAGGTGGCTATTGTAGCAAAACCTGTACAAAATATTACTTTCTGCTATCTTCTGTAAAAATCTAAACTTCAATCATATCATCCTAGTATAGACTTTAAAAAGACAGATCTCAAAGGTGGCATTTTATTTGATATCTCATAACTCTAGAAGGAAACTCAAGCATGAATAATTGGAGATCTGCATACTAATATAAAGATAAAAGAATGGGACTCAATTTAACATAAGGGCTAAAAAAAAAAGTGGAATTATTTCCTGCTGCCACTTTGAAAATGATATGGTTTTGAAAGTTATGAATCAAGAAGGGGCAAATGTTATGCCAAATGGGCAACATATCAGTAAAACCTCCTGTGAAGAACTTTTAATAAACCCTATATTTTGAGAATCTATTTATTTCTTTGTGAATATGTCTTCTTTAATCTGTGTACTCATTTTTGTACAGCAGCTCCATTCTTATTACCTACAACAGGATTTCCCATCTTTTTCTACCATATTTGTTAGGGATGAAGCTTATCCTGAGAGTCTCATTATTTATTGAAATCCTGAAGCTAAGTTCTCTTTCTACAGATACATAACTATCTGTTAAAATACTGCTGCACACTACATATGAAAATCACTCAGCCAAGTATTTCCAAAACTCTAGACACAAATAATTTCTTCCAATATTGAACTTCAGATAGGATTATCACATAGGATTTACAGATTGATCACATCCATCACTCATTCTGTATAATTCAGAATAAAAATACATAGAACATCAGCACTTACCTGAATAACATGCCTCAGTTTATCAATAATCTGATTTATCACAGGATCGGTTCCTTTGACTTTGACTTCGGGATTTCCAGATTGGGCTTTGATTCCATTTCCAACGACACGCTGAGTATAGCTAACAAAGTGAAAAGTGAAAGACATGTGACTTAATAATGTGGTCACAGTATTCTCTGCCACAAATTTTTGAACAGATTTGAGTTCAGAATTTTACTCCTTTAAGAATGTATAATAATGTATTTTTTCTTGGAATTAAACCTGGCACAGCTGCAATGTTTATTTTCCTGGTAAAAACTTAGCATGCAAATAGAGACTATTTTACTGTTATCCTCTCAAAAGACCCAACCAAAAACTGGGTTTTTAATGCTACTTACCAATATGCTAGAAAAAGTTAATAGACATCCTAATCTTTTACAATTTCTTGCTGAATTATACATATTCTGAATCCATATTATCTGGGCTCTTTATTTCATTTTATACAGCATTTAGATGAATCTCAAATTATTTTACATATTGGACTACAAAATATATATATATGTGTGCGTGTGTGTGTGAGAGAGAGAGAGAGAGAGGATATATAAATGTATATATATATTCATATATATACCTACATACATACACATGGGCTTCCCAGGTGGTGTTAGTAGTAGAAAACCCTTATGCCAGTTCAGGAGATGAAAGAGACATGGGTTTGATCCCCTGGAGGGTCAGGAAGGTCCCCTGGAGGAGGGCATGGCAACCCACTCCAGTATTCTTGCCTGGAGAATCCCATGGACAGAGGAGCCTAGAAGGCTACAGTCCATAGGGTCGCACAGAATCAACATGACTAAAGCGACCTAGCATGCACACACACACACACACACACACACACACACACACACACACATATATATTGTTGTTGTTCAGTTGCTAAGTAATATCTGACTCTTTGCAACTCCATGGACTATAGCACTCCAGGCTTCCCTGTCCTTCACTGTCTCCCAGAGTTTGCTCAAACTCATGTCTATTGAGTCAGTGATGCCATCCAACCATCTCATCCTCTGTCGCCCCCTTCTTCTGCCCTCAATCTTTCCCAGCATCAGGGTATTTTCCTGTGAGTTGGCTCTTTGCAACAGGTGGCCAAAATATTGGTCCTTCAGCTTCAGCATATATATGTGTATATTTGTGTGTGTGTGTGTGTGTATATTTATATATATACATATATATAGTTGAAATATAATGTCAACTTATTATTCATGCAAATATTTAATCTAAGTGTCCCTTCCTATATTCCAGTCCTTTGCTACATGACTGGGATTATAAGAAGGTATAAGACTCAATTTGTTTTCTCACAGTGTTCATTGTATACCTGGGAATATAATATATTAATTAACTTGTTCATTCATGCATTCATTCATTACATTTTATTATTTTTAAAAGTTTTAATTCAAATTCCAATAATATAACTTATCCTCATTTTCCTGACAGTGTGGTGTAGCATAAAGACAAGTAAACAGCTAAAGCACAGCACTAAGAATGAAAGCGACGTCCAGTATGTCACAGGATTAGTTAGAAGGAAAAGTACATGCCTGGTGAGAGGTAAGGATGACACAAGTAGAAAACATTGAACGTATGGAGAAGGACATTTGGACCAAGACACTCAGGGAAAAACTAAAGGAGAAATTATATCTTGAGTTAGTCCTTGGAGTATTAGAGAAAAAGATAGGTCTCAGATGATGTAGTTAATGTGAACTCCAGGGCAAAAAATGACCTCCCAGCAGGGGAAATGGAAAGAGAAGAATATCTAGGCTTTTATTTACAAAGGGAGAGAAAAATGGGAGACAGTATGATGTGGGGGACATGCCCTGAAGATTCCACCCCCTCTATGCTTAAGACTTTCCTCTGAGTAATATGTCTGCTTACATTAAAGCATCATAATAAAGTGGCCTCAGAGATTTTTCAGGAAGCATTTTCACATATTTGTAAAGTAATGGGCTTTCTCTATATTTGAATAGAGTGTCACAATTATCCATGTGCATCCTCTGAATTTTCTACAGCAATGGAAAGTCTTTGAAAAGATAAAAGTAGGTTCCACTGTTGAGAATATGGCCAAATAAAAGGAGTTTCAAAGAATACTCAGTTATTTGCAAGATAATGCAAACTCAATGATCAATTTTCAAAAATAATCACAAATCTGGTCCTTCCTATGATAATAATTGATGGAATTCTTTGATATGGATAACATCAATTGGATATGACAAGAATAAAACTATTAATAAATCTTTTTATTTTTAAAACAAACTTGAATCCATTTCTTTATGCAGAAATAGGTTTACAGTTAGGTAATTCAGTATAAATTAGGAACTTGGCAATATCCAATAACAAATAGTAGAGGGAAAACAATTATGCATATGTTATTAATATCTACTAATGGTAACGCTCTTTAGTTAGGAAGAATCAAGTAAACCATAAAGTGAAAGTGAAGTCACTCAGTCGTGTCCAAGTATTTGCGACCCCATGGACTGTAGCCTATCATGCTCCTCAGTCCATGGAATTTTCCAGGCAAGAGTACTGGAGTGGGTTGCCATTTCCTTCTCTAGGGGATCTCCCCGACCCAGGGATCGAACCCTGGTCTCCTGCATTGCGGGCAGACGCTTTACCGTCTGAGCCACCTTAATGTCTTGGTAGCACTGTTATATTTTCCTTTCAAATATTTCAAACTGATTGTGTATGTGGGTCTTTCATTAGTGTTTCATTTATTAATAATCATATTGAATAAAATGAATAAATAACAAAATCAATGCACATCTATGATTCCAGGCATTGTCTTAATGACTTCCTTTGGAGTCTGTCAGTTTATCTCCATGATAATCATTTATTGTGGCCATGAGATCGTGCCTCATAAACCTCAAAGTATAGGAAGTATCATTGACTAGGCTACCTGCTACTTTGCTCTGAAATCTATTTTTTTCTCTTCTCCAACCAATGACTGAGTGCAGCAGAGGTCCTAATACAAACCCATTGCTGGAAGACACGGGATTCCCTTGATGGCCTGTGTTGGCTCAGGATTCCCTGAGCCCTTGCTGACCATTTCTTAGCCTGCACATCATGCCAGAAAGCTTCCACTCAACCTTCCTTTTGTCTCTCTTTCACTCTAGGTCACACTTGCTTCGTGGCCAACAGCTCTTTCAGCCTTACTCAGATTCCTCTCCAATTTCTCTCAAAGGCATTTCCCTAATAAAATCCCTCTTGTGTTTAGTCCTCCTTTGGTATCTGCTTCTTGGAGGACCTAGATGAATACACCATATAATATTTGTACTATAATTATCCCCATGCTATAGATTGGGGAATCTAAGATATAAATAGGTTAAGCAACTTTCCCAAAACAGCACTGTTGGTTAAGTATACAGCAAGGATATGAACCCAAGGATGTGAGCTCTAAATACAATCACTCAATAATTATGAACGTAAACTCCTGAAACCAACTAATACAAATTAGAGATATAATCAGCTTGGTGCAAAGTATTTTTTTTAGTTGTTTTATTTTGATTTTTTACTGTTAACTACAGCCTTTCAAAGGCTTAACTGCTTATAATTAAAAGAGAAAATATTATTTTCTTCAAAAGTCTCTTCAAAGAACAGCTGCCTATTACTGTAAAGAGTTGAAGTAACAGTTGCTGTCAGGGTGAAAACAAACTAATAGACTACAAGGTTGCCTTAAGATATTGCTATGTTTCTCTTGAAATACAGACATATTGTCATAATGGAAATTGAGACTTCTCTCTTAATTTTAAATAAACACTTCTTTGATTCACATCTTGCTTTATAAATCATGAAACTTTCTTTTAACATTAAATATGAGGTATCACATTAGTGTAAACACTTTATTATTTTTATTTTTAATTTTCATAGTTAATAACCTAGATTAAACTTATCAGAATTACAATTAATCAAGAATCTTTTTTCAAGCTAGTATATTATTGAATAGTTCGGGATCACTATTATTATGTATTATGTAAAGAAGACAAAAGTACTGGAAAGAAGGGCATTTAATATACTTCAAGTGAAGCATGCATGAATAAAATTAGGCATTCTTTTCTATCTATTAAGGCTAAGAAGAACAACAATGCAATAGTAGTATGTACACACCAGAATGATTTACATGAAAAGAGATGACACTAAGCATTGGCATGGATATGGGGGGTGGGTGGTGGGGTGGGGGGAGGGTGGGGGGAGGATCAATTAGAACCCTCTCTCTTTGAGGATGGGAGCTTAAACTGATATAAACCACTATCTGACATGTATCTGGGTATATACTTAACCAGAAAGGTACAACAATGTTCAGAGAAGTACTATGCAGAATAGCCCCCAATAGGACACAACCCAAATATTCATAAACATTGCATGAGAAAATAAATGGTTGAATATTTACATAATAGCATACTATTGATATATAGCAGTGAGAATGAGTTACAACTATACTCCAAATTTTATAAGCTAAATATGAAATGAAAGAAGCAATATATGGAATATACTCTATGATTCCATTCATTAAAAGTTTAAAAATTAATCAATGATATTCCAAATCACCATAAGTGTTACTCTAAGAGATAGTGCACAACAGGTTGAAGGGGTTACTGGGGTTCTAGCAATGTGTTTCTTGATTTGGATCCTAATTAAACAAGAGAGCTCATTTTGTATATTAAAAAGAAAAAGAAAGGACATGAAATGCACAGGGCTTCTCAGATGGCACTAGTGGTAAAGAACCCACCTGCCAATGTAAGAGACACAGGAGATGTGTTCAGTCCCTGTGCCAGGTATATCCTGTGGAGCAGGGCACTGCAACCCACTCCAGTAGTCCTGCCTGGGAAATCCCATGGAACATGGATGGAGGATCATGGCGGGCTACAGTCCATGAGGTTGCAAAGAGTCGGACACAACTATTATTTGGTTACGTTGGCTATACTTAATGCATGTATTTTCAACCTAAACAAAACATTTACGCTGAAAACTTCTTGTGCTCTTTTTCCTAATATGTATACAACTGACAAATTTGCATTGAACAATGTATAAAAAAAGATCAACATAGGCATTTCTTCACATGGGCTAAATGGTTTTGTCATCACTAAATGACTAATTTAGGCTGCTAGTTCAACATAAAAACTCCCTGCGAACTTTAATTTGCATGCAAAAAATACAGTTACTAAATCAAATCAAAGTTTTTCCAACAAAGACTTCTTATTTGAGTTTGTAACAAATCATTAATCACTCTTTTTTCCTCCTAATTTTACAAGTAATGGATAAAACATTTCAAGGCTCCCTACAGAGGCTTCTTGACTTGAAAAATTACTCACATTTTAGTGAAAAGGAGGGAATAAAATACACACAAAAATGAGGCAAGTATTTTGTGAAGGAAGTAATAGACCCACCATTTGTGCCTATTTCTTTGGAGCAGGTCTGGGAATGTAAGGCAGCAGTTTAATAATACTCCACAAGTAGGATTGGTTTCTCACTAACATGGAAAAAAGGCAAGTACAGATACATTTACATTCTATAAAAATGTTTTAAAATGTTGAACAAGATTCCAGTTCTCTTTCTATTCAACAGGTGAAATATTAAAAGGAAGCGCTAACGCACCTACATCCAGGACAGTGAAGCCTGGCATGCTGCAGTCCATGGGGTCACAAAGAGCCGGACTTGACTTAGCCAGGGAACAACAACAGATACATCTACATGCAGTGCGTCATTAGGAAGTCATTTCTCCTCACTTTACTAACATTTCTCACTTGAAACATGACATGCCCCATGACATTAATTTCATTTTATTGAGAGTACAATATAATTTGTTTCAGATTCACATAAAAAGTATGATACTTTTCATGTGTACTACCACCATTTCAGGTGGAAAATATATAAAATCTGACCTTGTAATTCTTTGCAAACTATTTAAAGTGGTCCAACATAGAATCTTTTTCTAACTTCACTGGGACAAGATACAAAAATACAATCACTGACAAGAGATGAGGAAAACACCTGATCAGGGGGTTTCTCTTTTTATCATTATTGCCATCTTTGTTAGAGGTTTAAGACCAAGAATGGGAACCATGTTTTTGTTGGTGGTGGTAGGCAGTAACAGTAGTAGTAGTATCAAGAGATGCTTTGTTTATTGCTTTTGTGTCTGTCCTGGTTCAGTTGAGTTGAGTTCACTTCCGTTCAGTTGCTCAGTCGTGTCTGACTCTTTGAGACCCCATGGAACGCAGCACGCCAGGCATCCCTGTCCATCACCAACTCCTGGAGTCCACCCAAACCCATGTGATTGAGTCAGTGATGCCATCCAACCATTTCATCCTATGTCGTCCCTCTTCCTGCCTTCAATCTTTCCCAGCATCAGGGTCTTTTCAAATGAGTCAACTCTTTGCATCAGGTAGCCAAAGTATTGGAGTTTCAGCTTCAACATCCATCCTTCCAATGAATATTCAGGACTGATTTCCTTTAGGATGGACTGGTTGGATCTCCTTGCAGTCCAAGGGACTCTCAAGAGTCTTCTCCAACACCACAGTTCAAAAGCATCAATTCTTTGGTGTTCAGCCTTCTTCACAGTCCAACTCTCACATCCATACATGACTACTGAAAAAACCATAGCCTTGACTAGACAGACCTTTGTTAGCAAAGTAACGTCTCCACTTTTTAATATGCTCTCTAGGTTGGTCATAACTTTCCTTCCAAGGTGTAAGCGTCTTTTAATTTTGTGGCTGCAATCAACATCTGCAGTGATTTTGGAGCCCAAAATAATAAAGTCTGACACTGTTTCCACTGTTTCCCCATCTATTTCCCGTGAAGTGATGGGCCCAGATGCCATGATCTTCGTTTTCTGAATGTTGAGCTTTAAGCCAACTTTTTCACTCTCCTCTTTCACTTTCATCAAGAGGCTCTTTAGTTCTTCTTCACTTTCTGCCATAAGGGTGGTGTCATCTGCATATCTGAGGTTATTGATATTTCTCCCAGCAATCTTGATTCCAGCTTGTGCTTCCACTAGCCCAGCGTTTCTCATGATGTACTCTGCATAGAAGTTAAATAAGCAGGGTGACAATATACAGCCTTGAGGTACTCCTTTTCCTATTTGGAACCAGTCTGTTGTTCCATGTCCAGTTCTAACTGTTGCTTCCTGACCTGCATACAGCTTTCTCAAGAGGCAGGTCAGGTGGTCTGTATTCCCATCTCTTTCAGAATTTTCCACAGTTGATTGTGATCCACACAGTCAAAGGCTTTGGCATAGTCAATAAAGCAGAAACAGATGTTTTTCTGGAACTCTCTTGCTTTTTCCATCATCCAGTGGATGTTGGCAATTTGATCTCTGGTTCCTCTGCCTTTTCTAAAACCAGCTTGAACATTAGGGAGTTCACAGTTCACATATTGCTGACGTCTGGCTTGGAGAATTTTGAGCATTACTTTACTAGCATGTGAGATGAGTGCAATTGTGCGATAGTTTGAGCATTCTTTGGCATTGCCTTTCTTTGGAATTGGAATGAAATCTGACCTTTTCCAGCCCTGTGGCCACTGCTGAGTTTTCCAAATTTGTTGGCATATTGAGTGCAGCACTTTCACAGCATCATCTTTCGGGATTTCAAATAGCTCAACTGGAATTCCGTCACCTCCACTAGCTTTGATCATAGTGATGCTTTCTAAGGCCCACTTGACTTCACATTCCAGGATGTCTGGCTCTAGGTGAGTGATCACAGCATGGTGATTATCTGGGCCATGAAGCTCTTTTTTGTACAGTTCTTCTGTGTATTCTTGCTACCTCTTCTTAATATCTCCTGCTTCTGTTAGGCCTCTACCATTTCTGTCCTTTATTGAGTCCATATTTGCATGAAATGTTCCCTTGGTATCTCTAATTTTCTTGAAGATATCTCTAGTCTTTCCCATTCTTTTGTTTTCCTCTATATCTTTGCATTGATCACTGAGGAAGGCTTTCTTATCTCTCCCTGCTATTCTTTGGAACTCTACATTCAAATATCTTGGTTAGGTAATTATATATTAAAATTCATTCCATTTCCAGAGTTTTGATTTTAGGAGGTGTCTTTTACTCTGGTAGATTCACTGCTATTTCTGGTTTAAAGGTCCAGGAAGCACATTGTAGGTATTCTTCAGTGAATCTCTTCTTCAAGAGTCAGTTTTTCTTTTAGAACACTTCTGGGCCTCCCTTCTTGGTACTGATAGCAAATGTGAAATAAGTACTAATGATCTGTTTTTTGCAACTTTTTCTCAAATAACTGGGTGACACGATGCTGCTGCTGAATGTCGTTTTGTGCACATGCAGTTTCTATACAGCCCTTCTCCTTGACAGTGAAGGTCCTGTCTTAATCTTTAAACTCTCAGAGCAGATAGGAGTCATATGATTTACTTTACGTGCCAGGGTAAGAGAATAACCTTTCATGACAGGTAAGAGGCTTACAGGGGATTTAGAGAATGGAGACATCTGTAGAATCAATTCCAAGTAATTCAACGTTTTTTGATTCCACTGTCTCACTTCAATTGTTGAGCCATAAATTATTTTTAAGTTAATCTCTACCATTTATTTGGCTTCATAATTATAGATAAATAATGTCTAAATTTGAAATCTGTTTCTGACTTCAAATAACAAAGTTGAAATAAATTGAATTGATAGAGGCATCATTATGGCCTTTATGATTATTTATAACTAAGTCCCTAGAGGATATCACCTTTTGTGATATCTTATGGAAAACACTGATTAACATTATTCTAATAAGGCAATGTCATGCTTTGTATAGCAACCGACAAAGAATTTTTAGCAGATCACTACATATAACTTTCTGAGGTTACTGATATTTCTCCAAGAAATCTTGATTCCAGCTTGTGTTTCTTCCAGTCCAGCGTTTCTCACGATGTACTCTGCATATAAGTTAAATAAGCAGGGTGACAATATACAGCCTTGACATACTCCTTTTCCTATTTGGAACCAGTCTGTTGTTCCAGTCAGTTCTAACTGTTGCTTCCTGACCTGCATACAGGTTTCTCAAGAGGCAGGTTAGGTGGTCTGGTATTCCCATCACTTTCAGATTATCAGAATATATGACACCACTCTTATGGCAGAAAGTGAAGAGGAGCTAAAAACCTCTTGATGAAAGTGAAAGAGGAGAGGGAAAAAGTTGGCTTCAAGCTCAACATTCAGAAAACGAAGATCATGGCATCCGGTCCCATCACTTCATAGGAAATCGATGGGGAAACAGTGGAAACAGTGTCAGACTTTATTTTGGGGGGTTCCAAAATCACTGCAGATGGTGACTGCAGCCATGAAATTAAAAGACTCTTACTCCTCGGAAGAAAAGTTATGACCAACCTAGATAGTATATTCAAAAGGAGAGACATTACTTTGCTGACTAAGGTCCGTCTAGTCAAGGCTATGGTTTTTCCTGTGGTCATGTATAGATGTGAGAGTTGGACTGTGAAGAAGGCTGAGTGCCGAAGAATTGATGCTTTTGAACTGTGGTGTTGGAGAAGCCTCTTGAGAGTCCCTTGGACTGCAAAGAGATCCAACCAGTCCATTCTGAAGGAGATCAGCCCTGGGATTTCTTTGGAAGGAATGATGATAAAGCTGAAACTCCAGTACTTTGGCCACCTCACGTGAAGAGTTGACTCATTGAATTTTATATAAATTTCATTCACCAATCTTTTTGGAGACATTATCAAATCCTCAGTTCAGTTCAGTTCAGTTCAGTTCAGTTGCTCAGTTGTGTCCGACTCTTTGCAACCCCATGAATTGCAGCATGCCAGGCCTCCCTGTCCATCACCATCTCACGGAGTTCACTCAGACTCTCGTCCATAGAGTCAGTGATGCCACCCAGCCATCTCATCCTCGGTCGTCCCCTTCTCCTCCTGCCCCCAATCCCTCCCAGCATCAGAGTCTTTTCCAATGAGTCAAGTCTTCGCATGAGGTGGCCAAAGTACTGGAGTTTCAGGTTTAGCATCACTCCCTCCAAAGTAATCCCAGGGCTGATCTCCTTGCAGTCCAAGGGACTCCCAAGTCTTCTCTAACACCACAATTCAAAAGCATCAATTCTTTGGCGCTCAGCCTTCTTCACAGCCCAACTCTCACATCCATACATGACCACAGGAAAAACCATAGCCTTAACTAGATGGACCTTTGTTGGCAAAGTAATGTGTCTGCTTTTCAATATACTGTCTAGGTTGGTCATAATTTTCCTTCCAAAGAGTACGCGTCTTTTAATTTCATGGCTGCAGTCACCATCTGCAGTGATTTTGGAGCCCAAAATAATAAAGTCTGACACTGTTTCTACTGTTTTCCCATGTATTTCCCAGGAAGTAATGGGACCAGATGCCATGATCTTCGTTTTCTGAATGTTGAGCTTGAAGCCAACTTTTTCCCTCTCCTCTTTCACTTTCATCAAGAGGCTCTTTAGTTCTTCTTCACTTTCTGCCATAAGGGTGGTGTCATCTGCATATCTGAGGTTATTGATAATTCTCCTGGCAATCTTGATTCCAGCTTGTGCTTCTTCCAGCCGAGCATTTCTCATGATATACTCTGCATATAAGTTAAATAAGCAGGGTGACAATATACAGCCTTGACGTACTCCTTTTCCTATTTGGAACCAGTCTGTTGTTCCATGTCCAGTTCTAACTGTTGCTCTCTGACCTGCATATAGGTTTCTCAAGAGGCAGGTCAGTAGAAGTCCCTAAAATATTATACAGCTTTATTGTATTTTTTTTGAAATATAGCTGACATCAACATTAATTAAACTTCAGACATGAAACTAACAACTGAATCAAAATGCACTATAAAATTAGTTGCAAGACACAATAAGAGCATGCTTAGAAACAGAAAACAAGAATTCATTTAAAAATAAATTTTTATCAGTCTTCACTCTAACAATTCAATTGGCAATGCATGTATTTGTGCTTGTCTGTTTAGCCAGGTAAATCACAGATAAGCTCTTTCATGACATAAGATAAGCATCTATGTGGACCTGAAAATAATACTTCCATATCAAAGCCTAGAGACTGTACAAGCCAAATCAGTAGCATCTAAGAAGTTATCATTTCAGCAAATGCTAACTTTAATTTTTTAATAAAAAATTTATTACAAATGAACTTTCTGCTATGTAAAAAATAATTCTACCTTTAGCCTTCTCCTCACCCCATTCCCAATCTTACCAAGAAAGGATAAATAACTTAGCTATAGCAAAGCTCTGTTTTTCAATCATAAATTTTAAATTAAAAATTCAAAGCAAATGGGTAATAAATATTTGACTTATTTTATAATTATCCTCATTGATTCAAAGTAACTTTCAAATTTAAAAGATCAGTTCTAATACAATAAGCTGTGCATACTGTTATATGAGTTATGAAATGCTATACTAACTTCCATTTTCCAAGTCACACATTTCAAAAGTAAACTCTTCTCAGTAAGATATACGTTGTCTTTCATGCATTTGTGATGATTGATAATCACAACTTTGCACTGATTTTTGTCTCACTTCACTGTTTGATATAAATATGTGGAAGTAAAATGTTATTTAGGAGATAACTATTATCTGAGTATTAATGAGTTAAGCACTATTTTGAGCCAAAAACTCAGTCAAAATGATTTAGAGTATAAATTTCATTTAAGTAAACTTTTATTAGGGACATACCAAAATCCTACAAGTTCCTAGAATCTTGTATAGCTTTTTTTAGATAATTTTCAAAATGTAACTGACATAAGCATCAACTAAAGCAGATATAAAATTATAAGCTATTTTAAAAATCTTTAAAATTAGTTGTAAGATATAATTTTAAGATTACAAACATACCATGCATAAACAAGGTGCATATTTCCTACATAACAGAATAAAATCAGAGTGTATTTTGTGCCTTAGTGGTAAAGAACCCTCCTGGCCACTGCAGGACACGGGTTCAATCCCTGGGTCGGGAAGATCCCCTGAAGGAGGAAATGGCAACCCATTCATTTCCCACAGAAAAATCCCACAGAGAGAGGAGCCTGGTGGGCTACAGTCCATAGAGTCACAGAGTCAGACACAACTGAGCACCTAGCACCAACGTAACAAGATCAGAGAGAAAGAAACTTTGAATATCAGAGTGTAGTAGTTTCCTCGTGTCACAGTAGCAAACTACCATAGTTGATCTGGGGGCTAGCCTTCTGAAATCAAGGTATTGAAAGACTATACTCCCTTTGAAGCCCCTAGAGAAGAATTCTCTCCTACCTTTTCCTAGCTTCTAGCAACTCCCAACAGTCCATGTAAGTCTGTGGCTTGTAGCGGCATTATTCCAATTTCTGCCTACATTTTTAGATCACCTTCTTCTCTATGTGTCTGTCTGTCCTTTTCTGTCACATTGGATTTAGGGTCCATGCTAGGGTGATCCCATTTCAATTCTTACTTTACTTGTATCTGCAAAGACATATTTCCAAACAGGGCCACCTCCTGAGATTCCAGCCAGGATGAATTTGGGGGATACACTATTACACCAGGGCTTCCCAGGTGGCAATAGTGGTAAAGAACCCACCTGCCAATACAGGAGACATAAGACACGTGTTGATCCCTGGGTTGGGAAGATCTCCAGCAGAGAAGCATGCCAACCCACTGCAGTATTCTTGCCTGGAGAATGCCATAGACAGAGAAGGCTGGTGGGTTATACAGTCTGCTGTTGCTGTGGGGTTGCAAAGAGGTGAACACGACTGAAGCAACTTTTACACACTATTACACCACTGCACAGAGCTCTGTAAATAAACTGGATGCTGCTTGAATGAAAACAAATTTTCCCTTGAAATTCAGTTGATCAATACTCTTCACATTCAGACCTCTCTCATTGATGTCATATTCTATTTTTCTTTAGGGAAATTTTTATTTATTATAATATTTATATTTCACAAACATATGTCTTAAATACTACCTTGGGTTTTCTCATTTATTTTTCTGTTATAATTCAGGTGGCCTTAAGGAAATATTTTAATCAGCTTTTTGTAAATTTTCAGTACACACTACCTAGAATTTCCTATATTTTCAATGGCTTTTCTCTTACTAGCAAAAGAAACAATGATATTGATAATGTCTTATGTTCTAAATTCATACAAACAGAAAATATACCTTAGAAATGATGTGTTCAGCTCTGAGTCAAGGGCCCAACCACCTGTTCTGAATGTAAAAGTTTCCTGAAATCTTTGAAAGGCTAGTTTATTATGAAAGTGTTGACAGCTGATGCTTTAGGGACCCATAAAGGCACACAAAATAAATTTTAATCACACTTAATGCTAATATTGCAGCAAGATTGTGACAATATTCAAATATGACTAATTTCATTAAATTAGCTACACTCATCAAGCTAAGCTTAGTTATTCAAATTTATAAAATGCCTCAAAAGAAATAATTAAGCTCTTCTTTTTTTCTGTTTCTAATTTTTTTTGTTGATGCTTAGAAGTGCAAAGATAGTTTAAATGAGTTTTTTGAGCAATCAGTTCACCTGTTTTATCACCATAACGGAGACGGCCCTTAGCAGGTTGCTGAATCTAGTGCTCAGTTTTCAAGAAGAAATATACCTATGTCAAGAATATAGTACTTTGCATTCATCTCCTGGCATATAAGTCAATAGATTTTGTGTATGTCTTTGTTGACAGTAACATAAATTTAAAGCTGGAAAGGACCTCAGAGGTCATCTAGTCCAACCAAGTATCTTTTAAAGCAAATGAAGAAGTAGTAGGTTTATTTCATCATTCTGTACTTATGCACTGTATATTTCAAAAAAAAATAGTCTTTGAGATGACCTACAATAAAAGGCACAGACACTGTAAAACAAGGGCAAAATGACAGAATAATGAAGGGAAACAGGTAAGAATTGTATTAGGAGACATAGGAAGGAAACTACATTTCAGTCTAAAACTTAGCCATAAGACTCTTATCAGAGAAGGCCAAGGAAAAGTAAAATTCAAATACTAGGTCTTACTACTTAATGACAGTTGTATCTGCATGTGTTAGCAGGCATTTTTAAAGGTTATCTCTAAACTTTCAAGCAGAATGTATAAGTCTTTAAGCAAGAGATAATGAGCAATACAACAAAAGCCGACAAAAGTACATCTAGTCAAAGCTCTGGTTTTTCCAATAGCCATGTATGGATGTGAGAGTTGGACCATAAAGAAAGCTGAACGCTGAAGAATTAATGCTTTTGAACTGTGGTGTTGGAGAAGACTCTTGAGAGTCCCTTGGACTGCAAAGGATCCAACCTGTCAATCAATCCTAAAGGAAATCAATTCTGAATATTCATTGGAAGGACTGATGCTGAAGCTGAAACTCCAAAACTTGGGCCAACTGATGCGAAGAACTGACTCATTGGGAAAGACCCTGGTGCTGGGCAAGATTGTAGGCAGCAGGAGAAGGGGACGACAGAGGATGAGATGGTTGGATGGCATCACCAACTGAATGGACATGAGCTTCAGCAAGCTCTTGGAGATGGTGAAGGACAGGGAAGCCTGTCATGCTGCTGTTCATGGGATCGCAAATAGTTGGACATGACTGAGTGACTGAACAACAAAAATACACACACACTTACACTACGGTTTCCATATTCATTTTCCTTACCTTCATTTTCAATAGCAAAAAAGGTGGACTTCATGGGCCCATAAAAAAGATATGACATGTTAAAAGGTTTGTAAATAATTTTTCTTAAGGAAAGTAACTGGGGAGTAATTAGTATAGAGAAAACAATTCAAATTTGAGTATAACACATTAGTTTGAAAATACAGTTTCAACCCTGTCTCCAACCCCAATTTAAAGTTCTGTCCAGCAATTCCATTTTTTGGTCTGTTGAATCTCAAAATAAAAATTGATAGGTTTCAAATCATAGTTATTATGAAGAGGAAGGAGGGGTTGGGAAATAATTGAGCTTTCTGTCCGTGCCTCATCTTAACTCCACCATAGCCAAATTCCTGGTGTCAAATAGTCCTGAGAAAACAATAAACTTGTGTGATGGACTCTAATTTGTGTCCACTTGCATATATGAGAAAATTGCTTCTCCAGCTCTTTCTTGGCAAGCCCAGTTGTGCTATGCAGAAAACAGCTGGACCTTGTTCCATAGAATTATACATGCCTAGGGACTCCAAGATTCCTATACTTGTGGTTACTCTGGGAACACACTTGGCTAACTGGGTACATGAAAAATATATGCATACACAGAAAGCAAGAGGCTTCTTACAGTCTGCAGAATCCAAATAGAATGGGTATTCCTGGGTCAGATCACCTGCTGATTCTGTACCTTGAGGCAAATCTAGCAATCGCTCCCTCACTCTCTATGCTTTCCTTCTATTCCCCCTCCTTCAGTCACTTATATGCTGCTGCTGCTGCTGCTAAGTCGCTTCAGTCATGTCTGACTCTCTGCGACCCCATAGACGGCAGCCCACCAGGCACCCCATCCCTGAAATTCTCCAGGCAAGAACACTGGAGTGGGTTGCCATTTCCTTCTCCAATGCATGAAACTGAAAAGTGAAAGTGAAGTTGCTCAGTCATGTCCGACTTCACGACCCCATGGACTGCAGCTTAAATGAAAAGTCCATGGACGTCTGCTTAAATGAAAAGTCCATCAGGGTTTTCATTCTGTTACCCCTGCCTAGCAGCTTCTATTCCTTTCGCTAGTCACTAAAGCTAAAGCTAAGCTTTAAAAGAAGCTTTGCTAATGTGACTGTTTGAGATTCTGAGATAGATTACCCTAGTTTATCTGTGTGGACCCGAAACACAACAGCAGGTATCCCTTTAAGAGAAAGATGGAGGGAGACTTAAAAAAAAAAAAAAAAAAAAAAAGAAGTAAAAGGAGAAGGCAAAATTTCCACCAGGCAGGGACTGGAGTAACGCTACCACAAACCTATGGATGCTGGAAGCTTAAAGAGGCAAGGAATGAATTCTTCCCTAGAACCATGGCCTTACTGACATTTGATTTTGTCTCAGCAATACGGATTTAACACTTTTGACTTCCAAACTGTTAGCTATCACATTTTTGTGGTTGTAAGTCACTCACTGGTAATTTGTACAGCAGCCACAGGAAACAAATTGGCCAACTAAGAATCTAAACTATTTGCCAACTAGGGTGTCTCTCTTAGGTTATATGCTCTTGTTAACTATTGCTTGCTAACACTTTAGTTTCTGGAATACACGTATCATTATTGTAGTTAAGTAACTAACTGTACTCCTTATTACCAAATTCAGACTCAAATTGAAGAAAGTAGGGAAAACCACTAGACCATTCACGTATGACCTAAATCAAATCCCTTATGATTATACAGTGGAAGTGAGAAATAGATTTAAGGGCCTAGATCTGATAGATAGAGTGCCTGATGAACTATGGAATGAGGTGCGTGACATTGTACAGGAGACAGGGATCAAGATCATCCCCATGGAAAAGAAATGCAAAAAAGCAAAATGGCTGTCTGGGGAGGCCTTACAAATAGCTGTGAAAAGAAGAGAGACAAAAAGCAAAAGAGAAAAGGAAAGATGTAAGCATCTGAATGCAGAGTTCCAAAGAACAGCAAGAAGAGATAAGAAAGCCTTCTTCAGCGAGCAATGCAAAGAAATAGAGGAAAACAACAGAATGGGAAAGACTAGAGATATCTTCAAGAAAATTAGAGATACCAAGAGAACATTTTATGCAAAGATGGGCTCGATAAAGGACAGAAATGGTATGGACCTAACAGAAGCAGAAGATATTAAGAAGAGGTAGCAAGAATACACAGAAGAAATGTATAAAAAAGATCTTCACGACCCAGATAATCATGATGATGTGATCACTCATCTAGAGCCAGACATCCTGGAATGTGAAGTCAAGTGGGTCTTACAAAACATCACTATGATCAAAGCTAGTGGAGGTGATGGAATTCCAGTTGAGCTGTTTCAAATCCTGAAAGATGATGCTGTGAAAGTGCTGCACTCAATATGCCAACAAATTTGGAAAACGCAGCAGTGGCCACAGGACTGGAAAAGGTCAGTTTTCATTCCAATTCCAAAGAAAGGCAATGCCAAAGAATACTCAAACTACCGCACAATTGCACTCATCTCACATGCAAGTAAAATAATGCTCAAAATCCTCCAAGCCAGGCTTCAGCAATACATGAACCGTGAACTTCCTGATGTTCAAGCTGGTTTTAGAAAAGGCAGAGGAACCAGAGATCAAATTGCCAACATCCGCTGGATCATGAAAAAAGCAAGAGAGTTCCAGAAAAACATCTGTTTCTGCTTTATTGACTATGCCAAAGCCTTTGACTGTGTGGATCACAATCAACTGTGGAAAATTCTGAAAGAGATGGGAATACAGACCACCTGACCTGCCTCTTGAGAAAGCTGTATGCAGGTCAGGAAGCAACAGTTAGAACTGGACATGGAACAACAGACTGGTTCCAAATAGGAAAAGGAGTACATCAAGGCTGTATATTGTCACCCTGCTTATTTAACTTCTATGCAGCGTACATCATGAGGAACGCTGGACTGGAAGGAACACAAGCTGGAATCAAGATTTCCAGGAGAAATATCAATAACCTCAGATATGCAGATGACAGCACCCTAATGGCAGAAAGTGAAGAGGAGCTAAAAAGCCTCTTGATGAACGTGAAAGAGGAGAGTGAAAAAGTTGGCTTAATGCTCAACATTCAGAAAACGAAGATCATGGCATCCGGGCCCATCACTTCACGGGAAATAGATGGGGAAACAGTGGAAACAGTGGAAACAGTGTCAGACTTTATTTTGGGGGTCTCCAAAATAACTGGAGATGGTGATTGCAGCCATGAAATTAAAAGACGCTTACTCCTTGGAAGAAAAGTTATGACCAACCTAGAGAGCATATTGAAAAGCAGACACATTACTTTGCCGACTAAGTTCCGTCTATTCAAGGCTATGGTTTTTCCTGTGGTCATGTATGGATGTGAGAGTTGGACTGTGAAGAAGGCTGAGTGCCGAAGAATTGATGCCTTTGAACTGTGGTGTTGGAGAAGACTCTTGAGAATCCCTTGGACTGCATGGAGATCCAACCAGTCCATTCTGAAGGAGATCAACCCTGGGATTTCTTTGGAAGGAATGATGCTAAAGCTGAAACTCCAGTACTTTGGCTACCTCATCGAAGAGTTGACTCATTGGAAAAGACTCTGATGCTGGGAGGGATTGGGGGCAGGAGGAGAAGGGGATGACCCAGGATGAGATGGCTGGATGGCATCACGGACTCAATGGATGTGAGTCTGAGTGAACTCCGGGAGATGGTGATGGACAGGGAGGCCTGGCATGCTGCAATTCATGGGGTCGCAAAGAGTCGGACACGACTGAGCAACTGAACTGAACTGAACTAACTATACAATGATTTGTTTAGTGCCTCTAACTCCTTTCTAAACTGTAAATTCTTGAGGTCAAGTAGTGTTTCTGTTAAATCATCCTCTAGTTTCAGGCCTTAGCAAAATGCCTGGAATATGAAAGCTCAAAACAGATTTGTTATCTGAGTGAATATATGACTGATACAAAAGTAAACAAAAAAATAACTTTCAGGACATATATTTCCTTTTCCAGAGCTGGTTCTTATGACATCTCTCAACATTTCTGAAGTTGGTTACAAATCCCATGAATGTGTAATTTCATCTTAATGCTGTTTCAGTCCAGTATTAAATAGTTTCTGAATGGTAGTTTGAGATGGAATCTCATCCACATTTCTCATTAGAAACAAAAAGGAAGAAACGAGTAAAACAGAGCAAACAACATAAATACTAAATCCTAAAACTGACTCTCAATATGTAGATTAACTGTAAAAACAATTAACGTAAACCTTCCTATCCATATGTTACTTCACAGGAGAGAAATTTCCTCCATAGAAAAATCAGGAAAGATGACAGTTGTCTCTCGCTAGCTGTCACTGAGTTCCCTCTGCAGGAGCCCTGAGAAGGACCACATGTTCTTCTACAGCCCCAGTTCTGTTTTTTGAGGGGCCTAATATAGACACCAGGGCTTCCCCGGTGGCGCTAGTGGTAAAGAATCCACCTTCAATGCAGGAGACAAGAGATGTGGGTTTGATCTCTGAGTCAGGAAGATCCCCTGGAATAGGGACTGGCAACCTGCTCCAGTATTTGTGCCTGGAGAATCCCATGGACAAAGGAGCCTGGTGGGTGACAGTCCATGGGGTCACAAAGAGTCAGACACAACTGAGCAATGGAAAACATACACAATAAAGACACCTTAAGAGACGAGCTCCAATAGAAGAGCAAGACGCAGAAAGATCCTGCCAGGTCCTGGAGAGTCCCTCAAGAAAAGGCTTGTTAGGTGAAGCAATAGAGGAGCCTAGGTGCTGGAAGCGACTGTAACCTGAGTAACTCAGATCTTAATCACACTTCACACAGTCTTAATCACACAGTCTCCCCAGCATCTTTGTGCCCCACCCCCTCTCTTCCCAGCAAGAACTCAGCCTCTTTTTCCTATCTTCCCTTTCTTTTCCCACATTATATCTTTGCTATTTATACACAGATTCAATGAAGTTTAGGGAACAAGCAAATCAGGAAACTCCTGATAAACAAGTGACTTGCACCAAACCAACAGACAATTTAAAATTAAGTTCTGAATAAAATACAGCCTTCCTTTAGAATCTCCAGTCAAAATCAGTAAAATATATCATTTACAAAAAGTACTCATTTTTGCCATCAAGTCTGGCCACCCACGATATGTGCAGGCTGAGCACTGTAATATGTCTCATACTGTGGACCAGACAGCATACAACAGGCATGCACCTTAGCTTAGCTGAGCTATTCCAATAAATGTTTGCTGGTTACTGAGAGAATATGCATGTCAAATTATTCTACTCCAGTTTTGGTTAACAGAAGCTCAGCCATCATCTCAAAGGTAAACAAACTGTTGGAAAAGTGGCTATTTATTTTTTATTAAAACCTTGGTTTTGGATAAATGTCACTACCTTCTAGGTAAAGAGATTAGGGAAAATACAACAGAAAACACACATAACTGAAAACTATCCTGCCAAAACAAGAAAGAGAATATCATTTTGAAGACTTGAGGAAAGAATATCCCTAAAAATTATTTTACTTTGAACAAGAAGAAAGATTTAGAAAATTGCTTTAAACTACTTAAACTATGAAGAGTGTGACAAAGGCAGGTCATTTATGAAAAAGGAGCTGAAAGTTATAACAACAAAATGGGCCCAAATGGCAAAATAGGAAATCGGTGAGATTACGAGGTTTACATGAAAACTAATTTTGCAATAGCAAAATTTTCCACATGGTTTCCATGGAGAACAAAACTGATACTCTGAAAAGCTCAAGCAACAACTGAATCATGGCCCAGTGGGGAGAAGAAAGAGATAAAATAATGACAGAAAAGACGGTTGATGAAATGCCAGAGATAAGAGTTCTGACTCAAGAATAATTTGTGAACCTGACAAAGAAACAGAGTACCTGATCTGAAACAATAATCAAAGCTGTAACTTAACTATGAAGAAGAAAACAACTAGCCAGATTCTAGTGGTAGTAGTAAGAAATCAGTAAAGACCTATATCTAGACAGAAAAACTAACTAAAATTCCAAAACCTCAGGAATAAAGAAAATATCTTATTAATATATAAAGAGAAGAAAAGTTATTTAAAAGTGAACTATATCAGGCTTACTTTAGAGCTTTCTTCTGGTGTGTTAATATATTAGAAGACACTGAGCTTTTATAATAAGACTATGACCAAAAACATCTTATCTATCAGCTTCTGTATCAAAGTTAAATGAGAAGGGATGACAACTCTGTATATTCCACTGATTTGTCCTACCAATAATAATTTACTCAAGGATATGTGGGTACATATTGGGGAAAAATAATTAAAATTAAACTTTCAAGAATTAGAATTTTTAAAATTAATTAATTTTTTAAGTGAAGGATAATTGCTTTACAGAATTTTGTTGTTTTCTGTGAAATATCAACATGAATCAGTCCTAGGTAGACCTATATCCCCTTCTGCTTGAACCTCCCTCCCATCTTCCTCCCCAACCCACCCCTCTAGGTTGTTACAGAGCCCCTATTTGAGTTCCTTGAGTCACACAGCAAATTCCCATTGGTTATCCATTTCACACATGTTAATGGAAGTTTCCATGCTACTCTATTTAAAAAAAAAAAGAATCTATTCTGATTTCTTGGGAAATGATTTACCATGTTAAACCAACGATTTTTTAAAAAATAAAAATTTCATGAGCTTAAAAAATAAGAATTAGGAAGTTACAAATCCTAAATTTGGAAAGGAAACAATTGATAAAATTAATTATAAAATTCACTTTATATGTTTTATAATTGATTACCACAATAATATCATTAAAGTAAAATTTCAAGAGAAAATAAATATTTAATAAATGAAATTATATTTCACATTCCAAGTCATAATCCTATATATTGAGAATTGTTAGCAGCAAAGAGAAGGAAAAACATCCTATATCCCTCATCAAATATTGAGTGAACTCAAGATAGCATTAAAAACTCCCATAGGTTTTACTGAAAGTATCCAGATTCAGACCTGAGGGCCCATTTCCAACATGATCATTCTAGTCTGGATCATTCTTTTTCCCTTATCTGATTAGAACAAAAGACTCCTACCTGGACCCCAGCTTATGCCATTGATCCCCTTTACCTTTTCTCATCACAAGAATCAGAGATCACATTAAACATAATTTTGGATTGTGCCACTTCTCTGCTCAAAACTTTTCAGTGATACCATTTCAGTCAGAGGGAAATTCAAAGTCCTTACAATGGACTAGAAAGCATGTCTCCATAATCTGTGTCCTCTCCTTTACTCCTTTGGCATCATCTATTAATACTACTAATCCATTACATCTGAAGTTTTCCAAAATCTCAGTTCTTTTTGAAAATAAGGTAACCCTTTTAACATAGGTATTTAATGGTATTATAAAATATTAATTACCATGAAAAAGTGCTTTATTGTGTGCTAAGGGGAGCTACAAAAACAAGGTTACTATTCTTGGAAAATGCAGATCAAGGGAAGGCATGAAATTGTCAAGGCTAATTAGAATCAACTCGGAGAGCAAAGATTCCAGACACAGACTGAATATTTCCACTCTATGCAGACAAAAGGCATCCAATAAAGGACACACAGCATCCATTACTCAGGAGACCAAACCTTGGAGACACAAGTCTGACATTTTCTATTTCCTTTAAAACAGCACTGCAAATCTCTTGAAACCCACAGCAACACCCTCAGAGATTTGAGATTACCTGATAATTTCAGAACTGATGTTTGACATAACACTGACATGTTGAATATTTTCCTTCAGTCACAGGAGATCTCCAGTTCCAGAAATCATAAGTCAAAGGGGCATACACTCAATTCATTCTTTGTTATTGAGTGGTTTGTTTTTGCTAGATAATTTATGGAAAATTAGCACACAATGACAGCCATGATACAGTGTAGGAATACCAAGCAGATGAGAAACTTGAATATTACTGCCAACACAAGATAAGAAAGGCAGTCAGCAAATAAAGGTCAAATGAAAAAATCAGCCTAAGTTTCTACGTGATGTCAACCCGGAAATGCAGTTTCAGCAAAAGTTTGGGCAAACAGAGTTTGGTTGCCTTTTTTCTTGAAAAGTTATGACCAACCTAGATAGTATATTCAAAAGGAGAGACATTACTTTACCAACTAAGGTCTGTCTAGTCAAGGCTATGGTTTTTCCTGTGGTCATGTATGGATGTGAGAGTTGGACTGTGAAGAAGGCTGAGCACCAAAGAATTGATGCTTTTGAACTGCGGTGTTGGAGAAGACTCCTGAGGGTCCCTTGGACTGCAAGGAGATCCAACCAGTTCATTCTGAAGGAGATCAACCCTGGGATTTCTTTGGGAGGAATGATGCTAAAGCTGAAGCTCCAGTACTTTGGACACCTCATGTGAAGAATTGACTCATTGGAAAAGACTCTGATGCTGGGAGAGATTGGGGGCAGGAGGAGAAGGGGATGACCAAGGATGAGATAGCTGGATGGCATCACGGACTCGATGGACGTGAGTCTGAGTGAACTCCGGGAGATGGTGATGGACAGGGAGGCCTGGCGTGCTGCGATTCATGGGGTCGCAAAGAGTTGGATACGACTGAGCGACTGAACTGAACTGAACTGACTGAAGCTATTTTTTGAAACTCTCTATGACTGCAGATATATACCATTATCAAAATCTTAACAAATGCTTGTTACTTTTGACTCAATAATTTAAATCTTACCATGGTAAGTAGTCCACAGATGAGTAGTCCAAATAGTAGGACAAAGAAATTCATTATGGCATTATGTTGCTGAGCAAAATTCTTAAAAAACTGAGCAAACATCAGCAAATTATGGCATATTAATTCTAGGCAATCATATACAAACATTAAAAATTATTTTTAAATTATTTGTAAAAAATGTCTTGGGAAAATTATGACTACACTATATTAGGTGACAGAAGCAATATTATTTCAGTTATATGAAAACTATGCCTAGAAAATTTAATAAATCATTTTCAAGTACAAGGTGACCATATTTATTGTCCATTCAGGCTATGACTAACAGGGAAAAGGGGGACGCTAATAAATAGTTTAAGACTAGAAGTCTAAATTGGGAATCTCCTAGAGATGGTATGGGTGTCACCAACTTTGTTCCAGGTAGTTCTTCAAGTAGTTTGCATATTTAAACTCAATTAATCAACAAGAGAACACAGGGATGTGGATAACATTAACATTCATATTTTATAGGTGAAGACACTGAGGCATAGAGGCATTTAATAACTTGCCCCAATTTGGTGATTTTGAATTTAATGCCAGCCTGGCTAAAGAGTCCATGCTTTTAATCAGTGTGCAAAAGGGTTCCTAGAAACACAGGAAGGAAATACATCAAACCACTGAGAGTGAAGACTGGATTTGGAGAAATAGTAATGCTTTCTTAAATGACTCTAATTTTCTAGATTGTCTATGCCATTTGCATATAATTTCCAAAAAGAAAGACATTTTAAATGAATCCATAATTTATTAATATAAAATACTGCCTCTATTTGCCCCCCTCCTTTTGGTATAAAATAAATTACAGAATAAAAGTGATTATAGATTAACAAACCAAAATCTTGAAAACTTTTATCATTTTATTTTTTAAATTATTTACTGATTTTATAAGAACAATGATCATTTAGTTTCCTTTTTTGTCCCTCTTTACAAATGAGTGATTTCTCTGGAATTTATAAGAATATCAAGCTAGGAAAGGTTTCTCACAAAAAGAAAAAAAAAAAAACACCCTGAAACAAAAATGAATTTCTCAGCATCTTACTTTCATAGCTCTTTTCTTTTGGGGGGGTGGGGGCGGTGTTCAAATCAATTCTTAAGAGCAACTTTATTGAGGCATAATATATATGTAAAAATAGTATATATTTAACGTTCAGTTCAGTCTCTCAATCATGTCTGCTCTTTGCAACCCCATGGACTGCAGCACACCAGGCTTCCCTGTCCATCACCAACTGTCAGAACTTGCTTAAATTCATGTCCATCAAGTTGGTGATGCCATCCAACTATTCCATCCTCTGTCATCTCCTTCTCCACCTGCCTTTGATTTTTTCCAGCAGCAGGGTCTTTGTCAATGAGTCCATTCTTTGCATTGGGTGGTCAAAGTATTGGAGTTTCAGCTTCAGCATCAGTCCGTTCAATGAGTATTCAGAACTGATGTCTTTTAGGACTGACTGGTTTAATCTTCTTGCAGTCCAAGGGACTCTCAAAAGTCTTCTCCAGCACCCAGTTCAAAAGGATTAATTCTTTGGTCCTCAGCTTTCTTTATAGTCTAACTCTCAACATCCATACATGACTACTGGAAAAACCATATTTAATGTATACAACTCAGTAAGTTTGGTGCTAAGTATACACCCTTGAAACTATCACCACCATCAAGTTATACACATATTCATGACCTCACAATGACCTCCTGGTCCTTACTTGTGTGTATGTGGTAAGAACACAACATAAGACCTGCCATCTTAGAAACTTTTAAGTGTACAATATAGCATTGTATCAAGATTGCCAGGAGAAATAACAATAACATCAGATATGCAGATGACACCACCCTTATGGCAGAAAGCGAAGAACTAAAGAGTCTCTTGATGAAAGTGAAAGAGGACAGTGAAAAAGTTGGCTTAAAAATCAACATTCAGAAAACGAAGATCATGGCATCTGGTCCCATCAATTCATGGCAAATAGATGGGGAAACAGTGGAATCAGTGGCTGACTTTATTTTGGGGGGCTCCAAAATCACTGCAGATGGTGACTGCAGCCATGAAATTAAGAGACACTTGCTCTTTGGAAGAAAAGTTATGACCAACCTAGATACCATATTAAAAAGCAGAGATGTTACTTTTCCAACAAAGGTCTATCTAGTCAAGGCTATAGTTTTTCCAGTGGTCATGAATGGATGTGAGAGTTGGACTATAAAGGGAGCTGATCACCAAAGAATTGATGATTTTGAATGGTGCTGTTGGAGACTATTGAGAATCCCTTGGACTGCAAGGAGATCAAACCAGTCCATCCTAAAGGAAATCAGTCCTGAATATTCATTGGAAGGATTGATGCTGAAGCTGAAACTCCAATACTTTGGCCACCTAATGCCAAGAACTGACTCATTTGAAAAAGACCCTGATGCTGGGAAAGATTGAAGGCAGGAGAAGGGATGACAGAGTATGAGATGGTTGGATGGCATCCCTGACTCAGTGGACATGAGTTTGAATAGACTCTGGGAGTTGGTGATGGACAGAGAGACTTGGCGTGCTGTAGTCCATGGGGTCACAAAGAGTCGGACATGACTGAGCAACTGAAATGAACTAATAGTATTGTTAGCCATAGGCACTATACTGTAGATTTCCAGAACTTATTTATATTGCATAAATAAAACTTTGCACCCTTTGACCATCACTGATATATTTTCTTCTCTCCTATTCCTTGCAAGTCACCATTCTACTCTCAATGTTAATCTGGATGGACATTATTAGACAAGCTATACTATATGTTATATGGTTATTGTGAGAAATAAATCAATTTTAACAAGGTACTGCTCATTGACTGATATATATATATGTCATATTTACAATATATACATGCATATGTATGTGCTGATTGATATATATACACATATTAACATTCTCATATTCTTATAATATTTTGAACAAAATTGTGCAGGGTCTATGCCAAAAATAAGAATACATAAATGTTTTCATTTAATGCTAATTAAAAAAGAAAACTAGCAAAAAAGGAATGCTTACTTCTCATTTATTGTTTAATGTGACCTTTGTCCTAAATGTTTCAAGCCTCTCATAAGGTATGTTTGATTTCTTGAGCTTTATTAATTAATCCTGGTTGTGGAAATCCTTACTAGTATTTATTCCAATAATATGATTTACCAGGCCATTTTTCTCTATATACCTTGAGATATCTCACATATACTTTGCTATTTCATTCTTAACTAGCTACATGTGGAACCATAGAAAGATATCAACTCCAACCATAGAATTTGAGAGCTAGAAGGGAGGCACCTTAAGCATCATCTTGTTTAACTCTTTCATTTGTACTGGAAAGGAAAATGGTTCCTATAGAGCTGAAGTGACACCACCCACGTCTTGGCAACCTCTCTGCTGTGGTATTTTCATAGTGTTTACATCTTACAGGTAGATGGTCACAACAAGCAATTCTCATTTCTTTTTTCTGCCATTATCTTACCTTCTCTGATCTGTTTCTTTTTTTTACCTATAACACTAGGACTTTACATTCATTCCTTCTTTACCTTTTTTATTCTTTCCAGGAAGCACCTTAAGCAAGTCTTCTATTATTGGCGACAAAAAAGTTTTTGACCCTTACTAACTCTACAGAATCATGGTAATGCATCTACTACTGCTTCATCCCATTACCGTGTAAAAGAGAGAGGACATATTTTCAAAAACAAATCATCTTACACATGTATAATCTAAATGAAAATGACTGAAGAAAAAAATGAGTTAAAGATATGAGACTGCACAAAAATCTATGTAATTAATATATTGAAACTATACAGACTTCAGAACATTTACAATCTTATCATTTGTGACTGAACCAAAAAATAAGTTAGAAGCTGTACATTTATCATATGTCTTTAAGTTTAAAGGACAGCATCATATCTATTATTATAAATCCTAACTTAGGTAAATGTATATCTATTTCTAAATTGGTACTTTGGCAAATTTAAATAAATTCATCAAGACTGTGTTCTTCAAACATAACTGGTTAAGCAAAAAGCCAAAAGAATATTCATTCAAATATATTAATATTATGGGCTTCCAAGATGGTGTGGTGGCAAAGAATCCAGTTGCCAATGCAGGAAACACAAAAGACATGGCTTCAGTCCATGGGTCAGGAAGATCCCCTGGAGTACGAAATGGTAACCCACCCCAGTATCCACGCCTGTAAAATTCCATGTACAGAGGAGATTGGTGGTCTGTAATCCATGTGGTCATAATTATTACATACAATTAATATCTTGTATGCATGCAAGATATTAATTTCATCCTGTATATTATGGGAAATTGTTTCTTAAACTCTTGATTGTGTGAGCACATTTTATCTTTATTACATAGTTTTCCAGAATATGTATCTCTAGTACGAAGATTCCAAGTGATGATGAACCTTATTCACTGTTTTCTAAAGATTTTTCATTCATGAAAACACTAATAGTATGGGTAAAATTAACTGTACTATACATGTCATGTCTTATGCTTTTCAGTAATACATACACTTCACCATAACTATAATCATAAAGATAAAGGCTAGCCCATGAAATGAAGCACTATGATAATTTCATAAGGGCTTAGCATGGTTGAGTTTCTCTCCTTACTTTGCAATATTTTAAATACTATTCCATCATCTTTCACTTCTGTAGAAAACTCTCAGGAGTGATAAATTAAGGATCAGGATAGGAATTGCCATCATTGTTTAAGTAGTTTTATCTACTCCTTTGTTAATGAACCATCATCTTGTTCTTGAAGCATTTCATACTGTATAGTGCATAAGGGAATTCTTTATCTTCAGGAAAGTATGAATAGTGATAGAAAGAAAAAGAGAAAACAGATATTCAATCTACTTCAGTAAATGTGAGTATCTAATGTAGTGTTTTAGGCCATATAACTTGTAATATATAGTCTTTATCAATGGAGCATCTAAAAAGGTATAAAATATTCTCTTAGTAAATCATAATATATTAATATTATGAAAATTAAATCAATACGTGGGCTTCAGTTTTGAGAAAGGTATTAGAGGTACTAAGCTTAAAATCTGAATGGCAATATAGGAGAAAATGTGCAAATTATTAGACTATCAACAATGACAAAGAAAGGCTCATATATTGAATACAAATTAAAAAATTAAAACCTAAGATGTTAAAGGTAATTTTCACAAGCTATCAGGATATTATGGCATATTTATCTTTCTTCTGGTATCCTGGCTTTGTTGAAGACAATTATTTATAATTTCCAAATAAAGAGATTCTACAGTAGACAGCAAACACTGTCCCTGGACAACTTCACATGTATACCTATAGCCACACTGATTTTTTTCTTTGCTCCTTTTTCAGTAAAAAAGATGCCTTTCTGCCTCTCCGAGGCCAATCCTTGTGGTCTTATGAGGGAACTTGCTTCTTACCTTAGAGACTCTCTGTTCTGTGTTGTCCATCTCCTGCCCATGGACCATAGAAACCAACATCAGTATCTTCCACATGAACTAAATAAAAAAGTAAACAAACACAGATATCCTCCATCTTCTCCAACCTCTTTGGGTTCCATCCAGCCAAATTTCCTGTCTCCAATTTTTAATCTCATATTAATACTTTCAATTCCCTTATTAAATTTCTATCACACAAATCCTACAAAATGGATACTTTCCAGAGTTTCTAAAGATCTACATGTTGTCAAATCCCATGGTCACTTTCTGGCCTCACCTCTCTAGTCATCTATCCTTCCTAATTTGTCTCCTGTGACACAGCATGCTTTTCTGTCCTCCTTTTTCAGTGACTGCTCTTTTTCAGTCTCCTTTGCAAACTGCTCTTCTACATGACCTCAAAAACCAGAAATTCATTGAAAAATATCACACTGATTTCAATATAATAACTTAAATATGCCATTTTCCTGTATCTATAATTCTATAAAAAGTGCCTTAATGACTCAGTGTGTTTAAGAGTATAAGATTCACCAACAGTGACATTTGGAAACTTAGTTATTTGCCTTTCTGAAAACTATGACTTTACTTTGAATATTACAGATACATGAATAATATTTATTAAACTGTTTTTCTAATGGGAAAACCCATTTATTACAATGCTATACATTTTTCATTTTTATAATAAAATTAAGAGAAAGGCTACCCACTCCAGTATTTTGGTCTAGAAAATTCCACGGACTACAGTCCATGGGGTCACAAAGAGTCAGAGACACGACTGAGCGACTTTCACTTTCACAATGATCTAAACTATCTGAATTTTTTAAACTAAGTTTTGAATTATTTATCCTCACTCAGATGATTTACTTGAACTTCTAAGTCTTCCACAACTCATGGGAATTTACACTGTTGAATCACTGAGCAAGCTCCAGAGTTGGTGATGGGACAGGGAAGCCTGGCGTGCTCTCCATGGGGTTGCAGAGTCAGGCACGACTGAGCAACTGAACTGAGATTTAAATTTGATTAAATCATAATGAAACTAAAATCATTACTTTTTGTGATATAAGCAAGGGCCCTGAAAATGACACTCTTGATCACATATGACCAATCTTGTGTCCTTAAATCTTTATTATAACTAAAATAATTATGTTTAACTCCACCCTCCATGTTTTTATTTTTTTTTTAAACTTCACTCTTTTACTTTTTCTACTGTGATACAGAGGGAATTGCTGAACAGACAGCATTTCTACACTTGGTAGTCTACCCTGAACAGCCACTTCTTTTGTCTTTTCTGTAACAAGCCTGGGGAGATCAAAGTTCATGCAAACGTGGGTTGTAAGGTGAGAAGATGCCCTCTTTCCCCTGGGGCTGAGTAGATCTAGAAGAGAATCAGCTACCCCAGCAGGAGTGTTTCAATGCTGACACCTTCACTCAACAGTAAAAACTGGCAGTTTTTAAAAATACAGCTAAAATAGAAATGCTTCAAGCACATTTAAAGTCAGCTATAGAATGATTTTTCAGAGGAAATGTAGAAAGCAACATCAAATAACAAGTGAATTTAGAAATTACATTTTAATTTGAAAGGTGTGTATTGTCAAAATTGACAGAAATTTAACGTCTGAATTTATGTTTAGTTTCTTGTCCTTTTTGAGAAATGCATTCATTTTATCCTTTAACCAACTGATTACTGTTGATACTTAGATATCTTAATTATTTAAATGATTCTTATTTGTGACTTGAGTTTTAGCATAAATTTGAGGTGAATTAAAATTATGTGATATGTGGAGTAGGAATGGAATGAAGAGAAAGAAAGTCTCTGGGGACAGAAAAATAGAAGAGAAAAAATGAGAGTAGGGGAGGGTAGAGAACGGAATGGGGAAAGAAACGATGAAAAATTAAGAAAAAGCAAAAATATCTGAATGAATAACAGGTGTTACCTGATATATTTTTATTTTTTTGCCATGGGGTCCTAAAATAGTTGAACTTTTAGAAAATCCAAAAGTTTTAAAGAAACTGTGATTTTAGTGAAATGAAGTTACAACTTCAAAGAGTAACTAGCAGTGATTCTAAGAGCACCTTCTTAAAGGTCCTGCTTTTGTCTTTATTTTTCTATTATCTTCTCTCCAATTTCCTCCCTTATTGCAGGTATTTATATCCAACAGCTAGAGAATTAGCTAAATGAATGCCTGTGTAATTGATGCTCACCTAAGATTTTCATTTAATTGTTTACATTCATTGTACATTTAAAGAAATTAGAAAACAAAACTGAGCAGAAAAAAACTTAAAAAAATTTTTTTGTATAGTTTCCATATTTTGCACGGTAATATCCAAAAAATCCATTGACATTTTATTTGAAAATTAAGATAAAAATGAACTGTAGAGATGTGTTTGGGCTTCCCTGGTGGCTCAGAAGGTGAATCTGCCTATAATGCGGAAGAAGTGGATTAGATCCCTGGGTTGGGCAGATCCCTTGGAAAGGGAATGGCTACCTGCTCCAGTAGTTTGATGTAATTTGTGTTGATAGCTTCAATATCAGAATCCCAGAATCAAACATACAAAACAGTGGTTCCAAGTATCCTTCTCCAATATGCATATGTTTGATTTGAAAATGCTGGATAGTTTATCTTTTTAATGTTTTATTGTTTAATCAGCATTTTTTAAGTGCTTAATTTTAACACATGATCTTTTAACATTGTAATGGCACTTAGTATTACTTACAAGTAAACTTTAAACAAAATTTTACTAATTTTCAACTATATTTCATAGCACCTACATTTATTTTGCAAAAGATCTCATATACTACTATTATGTATAAATAGTAGCATTGAAACGGGAAACCGAGTTCTTGTTCATGGTGCCAAAAATTGAATTCTGCAAACTTGCAAACACTCATAAAGGGAACGTTTATTTTAAAGGATAGAGATACTGAACAGCAAGAACAAAAGTAGAAGTCATTGTGAAATTCTCCAAATCTTAAAAAGAAAGGTAACATCTTAAATTCATCTGGTCAGGTTGCAAATAAAATATTTAAATACAACTCTTCCCTCAATTTCCAAAATTTTGGAATATAGGTCAGTTCAGTCACTCAGTCGTGTCTGACTCTTTGCAACCCTAAAGACTGCAAGCATGCCAGGCTTCCCTGCCCATCACCAACTCCCAGAGCTTGCTCAAACTCATGTCTATCTAGTCAGTGATGCCATCTAACCATCTCATCCTCTGTCATCCCCTTCTCCTCCTGTCTTCAGTCTTTCCCAGCATCAGGGTCATTTCCAAGGAGTCAGTTCTTCACATCAGGTGGCCAAAGTATCGGAGCTTCAGCTTCAGCATCACTACTTCCAATGAATATTCAGGACTGATTTCCTTTAGGATGGACTGGCTTGATCTCCTTGCAGTCCAAGGGACTCTCAAGAGTCTTCTCTAACACCACAGTTCAAAAACATCAATTCTTTAGTGCTCAGCTTTCTTTATGGTCCAACTCTCACATCTATACATGGCAGATCAGCTGGTAAAGAATCCACCTGCAATGCAGGAGTGAGTGAAGTCGCTCAGTCATGTCCGACTCTTTGCAACCCCATGGACTGTAGCCTATCAGGCTCCTCCATCCATGGGATTTTCCAGGCAAGAGTGCTGGAGTGGGTTGCCATTTCCTTCTCCAGGGGATCTTCCCTACCCAGGAATCGAACCTGGGTCTCCCACATTGCAGGCAGATGCTTTACTATCTGAGCTGAGACCCCAGTTCAATCCCTGGGGTGGGAAGAATCGCTGGGGAAGGAATAGGCTACCCACTCCATTATCCTTGGGCTTCCCTGGTGGCTCAGCTAGTAAAGAATCCACCCGCAATGTGGGAGAGCTGGTTTCATTCCCTGGGTTGGGAAGATACCCTGGAGAAGAGAATGTTAACCCGCTCCAGTATTCTGGCATATAGGCAAAACTATACAAATAAATAAGAGACAAAATTTCTATTATCATTCATTCTAATAACCAATAACCTTATAAAAATTTAAATAAAATTTAATAAAAATGAAATTAGTATACTCTTCACATAATCTTCAGTGCATACACAATATTTGACAACTTCTAAATGATAAATAGTAATAAAATTGGACTGACTTTAACCAATTATTTTGGTAACTATTTTGCTATTACAAATAATGCAGTGGTTAATATTCATATATCAAAAGCTTTGTTATTGTCTCTGAGTTTTCCTTGAGAAGTTAAATCATGCACTATTATAAACTTATTTTATATTTGAGTGTGACTACAGTCATGCCTTCTATAATTCCTACAAATATTTGTGCAGATGCTTAATATGCAGATATTTTTATATATGTCCAGGGGACATTCCTAGTTATAATATATGTTCGGAGGATACTGAGTTCACTATTTGTTTAATCAACCCTAATTGTTATATTGTTTAGCTTCTCCATATCCCCTTTGAAATCCCAAACCAGTTTGCCCTCCAGCCTAACATTCTCTTTTGTCTTTAGCTGAATATAGTATGAATTTTGGCCATTTTGGTGAAATATTTAATTTTTCTAGATCTCTATCATGCATACATGTTACTCAACTTCCGTTTGATTTTCTCCTGGTAATAAGTCACATGTCAATTTAATTCTTGGAGTAGCCAGAAGAACTTAGATACAACTGAGATGGAAGATGCTTGCTTTTTATGTTTTTTTAACCAAACACAAGTTCATGTGCTCGATTTATGGCAAGACCAAACAAAACAAAATGTCAGGGTTTAGAGCAGAGAGAGGTTTATTGCAGGGCCAAGCAAGGAGAACAGGTGGCTCATGCTCAAAAACCTTAAACACACCAGTGATTTTGGAGGAGAAGTTTTTATAGGCAAAATTTGGTGTGAGGGCTCCAGGGTGTTTGATTTTCTTCTAATTGGTTGATGGTGAAGCAACAGGGCAGTGTTCTAGAAATCCTCTGCTCAGCCTGAAGTTGCCAACCTTCACCTGGATGGGGCCCTTAGTTCTTGCAGAAGAACTTAAACATATTATGTATATTCCTTGGGGGAAGAATCAGGACCCTGCTCTAGGGCTGCACTACTGTTTCTTGACTGACCTCTTTTTCTGTATCCCCTTCCTTCCCTGATTAGTAACTGTTTTCATCTGCCCTCAGAGACAATCAAAGAGGTTGAATAAATCTTATTTCCTACAAACAAGAAATGGGGGACACAGACAGTATTTGTAACTGAGAGGGCCCCACAGGATTCTGCTCAGCTTTTATTATTATTTTCGACTCAAATGAGAGATCAATTTTTTTTTCTCAAATGAGAGATCAATTATATATCAAAATTGTTCTCCCAAATGATATATTTAGCTTTACTTCTGTCATCTTATTTTTAATATTTTTGCTCTTATATATTTGCCATATTTTGCTGATCAAATTCTATGTCATTTCTCGTGTAATCTAGATTGTGCATGTCCTTTGTTAAATGCCTTAGAAGCTTTGTCTGCTTACTCACTCAGTCATGTCCATCTCATTGTGACCCCACAGACTGTAGCCCACCAGGCTCCTCTGTCCATGGGGATGATCCAGGCAAGAATACTGGAGTGGGTTGCCATTTCCTTCTCCAGGGGATCTTCCCAAGGATCAAACTCAGGTCTCTCCAATGTAGGTGGGTTCTTTACCGTCTGTGCCACCAGGGATATTCAAATGTATCAGTTCAGTTCAGTTCAGTCACTCAGTCATGTTCATCTCTCTGCGACTCCATGAATCGCAGCATGCCAGGCCTCCCTGTCCATGACCAACTCCCAGAGTTCACTCAGACTCATGTCCATCGAGTCCGTGATGCCATCCAGCCATCTCATCCTCTGTCGTCCCCTTCTCCTCCTGCCCCCAATCTCTCCCAGCATCAGAGTCTTTTCCAATGAGTCAGCTCTTTACATGAGGTGGCCAAAGTACTGGAGTTTCACCTTTAGCATCATTCCTTCCAAAGAAATCCCAGGGCTGATCTCCTTCAGAATGGACTGGTTGGATTTCCTTGCAGTCCAAGGAACTCTCAAGAGTCTTCTCCAGCACCACAGTTCAGAAGCATCAATTCTTCGGTACTCAGCCTTCTTCACAGTCCAACTCTCACATCCATACATGACCACAGGAAAAACCATAGCCTTGACTAGACAGACCATAGTTGGCAAAGTAATACCTCTGCTTTTGAATATGCTGTCTAGGTTGGTCATAACTTTTCTTCCAAGGACTAAGAGTCTTTTAATTTCATGGCTGCAGTCATCATCTGCAGTGATTTTGGAGCCCCCAAAAATAAAGTCTGACACTGTTTCCACTGTTTCCCCATCTATTTCCCATGAAGTGATGGGAATATTTTCCTAATAATCTAACGAATAACACCAAATCTATCTTATATGGGCTTCCCTCATGGCTCAGCTGGTAAAGAATCAGCCTGCAATGCAGTAGACCTGGATTTAATCCCTGGGTTGGGAAGATCCCCTGGAGAAGGGAAAGGATACCCACTCTAGGATTCTGGCCTGGAGAATTCCATGGACTCTGTAGTCCATGGGGTTGCAAAGAGTCAGACATGACTGAGCAAGTTTCACTTTCATTATCTTATGTACTGTATATAAGAAGGGGGATTTAAAAAAATAATAATTTCTCTCATCTTACCAAATCTTCTTGCCAAATCCTCCTATATTTTAAATTCAGATTGTAATTGTTAAGTTATTCCTTTTAGGTCATACATCTTCTCTTATGGCAATCACATTCTGATTCACATTTAGAGTGTACGATTTTTAAAAATTAGAATTAAATCTTGATTTACATTTATTACTGTGCCATTTTGACAGAACATTTATATTCTTATTTCTCCAAAGTTTAGTTTTTGATTCATGAGTTTAATTGGCTAAAAAATGACTTTACATAAATCTTTCAGGAATGGTAACAAAAATGGTTTACTATCCAAGGCTTTTCATATCTGAAAATTCTGCCATTCATTTGTCTTCTCAATGTTCCTTGCTCACTGTGCTTTTTTTTGAGAACATCTTACACTGTAATATTTTCAGTCCATCTTTGTTTCTGATATTTCTTTAAAAACAAAAGAATGATAGCACAAAATCAATTTCTTCTACACTTCATTTCTGCTTCCTGCAGTTATCTTTATAAAACACAATGTTTTCTCTTCTGTGATTTGTGAGCTATAGGCATTTTCCTTTATTATGTAATAGAAACTAACTCTAGCCAAAGATGGAATTCTTCCACTCACTCATAATTAAATGAGGAGAGATGAATCTAGGCTGGGTCTGTTGCAGAAAAAACAACAAAAACAACAACAACAGGTTTCTACCTTGATCCCTCACTGTTCATCTCCTTGCTGTGTGATTCTGACATCCAGCAAGACCCTGCAGGGACCGCCTAGGTACAAACGTCCCTTGGTGCCCCCCATTTCTTATCTGCAGAAAAAAGCTTTAGTCTCCTAGCCCTTCTGTGAGTTCCAAGGAACAGGCACAAGCAATTACTAATTAGTGAAGTGAGGGAATTTGGAAGCAAAGGAAAAGCAGTCAAGCAATAAAAATAATGATAGCTTAAATAATAGCTCAGCCATTAAACAACCCTAGTTCATCCTCAAAGGATATATATAACATCTGACACTTCTCTTTGAGTTATTCTGCAGAAACTGAGACCCGCCTCACCCAGATGGAGGATGGAGACTACATGCTGACCAAAAGTGTATAGACCCTAGACTGGATAGAATCAGAAGGTTGATGATTAAGATTTCTATTATATCACCCTGTCACAACACCACTAACCAATAAGAAAAAAGTACACAAGCTGATCACAAACTCTGAAACCCTCACCCTAATGTTGTCTTTAAAGACTTATCCTTCTCTTAAAGTCAACAGGAATTTTGACTCTTTTTAGCCTTAGCTGCCCCTGCTCCTTGATTGGCCTTACAATAACTGCTGAACTTTCCTTCACAACAATCCAGTGTCAGGAGATTGGCTTTGATATGTGGCAGGAAAGTGGACCATCAGATTGGGTCAGTAATCATTTTTCTCTCATATTTTAACCAGAAGGACTAGTTAACCTCTTGCTATATCTCTATTTTGCTAATTTAATAGGCTATAGATAATAAGACGGTATGCAAAGACCTTAGTCTGTTTCAGTGGGAAGTTTCAGCTTGAAAAACTAGGTAGTTGGTAGTATCACTACAGAGAAAAACATTATCAGAAGACAACTCAGTGTTAGAAATACAGACTCATTTGCAGGTAGCGAACCTGTTTGAGGATTGCACCATATTCTATAAATACAGTTTAAAAAAAATATGCTTGACATAGTAGACAAACAGGAAAGAAAAAGATACAAAAGATAAAAGAAGAAAGTAGACTGATAGAGACTAACAGTGGGAAAAACTGGTAGATATCACCTTGAACAATCTGTCAAAAGAAGCATCAACAGAAAGGAGATAAACTGAAATCATACATTACATGATAGGTTGCAATGAAAAATTTCAGCATCAATTCTGTGATATCCTTGTCAAAATGTAATTTAACTGAAGCTAATCACAAGGAAACATTAGAAAACCTAAACTGAAGTACACAAAAAATGGAAAAAGGAAGGAAGGAAAGAAGGAAACTAGGGTGGGAAGGGAGGAAAAAAAGAAAAGAAAACACTGGCTAGAAATTTTCAAATGTCAAGTTTCAAATGTATGGATGTGAGAGTTGGGCTATAAAGAAAGCTGAGCACTGAAGAATTGATGCTTTTGAACTGTGGTGTTAGAGAAGACTCTTGAGAGTCCCTTGGACTGCAAGGAGATCCAAACAGTCCATCCTAAAAGAGATCAGTCCTGGGTATTCATTGGAAAGACTGATGTTGAAGCTGAAACTCCAATACTTTGGCCACCTGATGTGAAGAACTGACTCATTTGAAAAGACCCTGGTGCTGGGAAAGATTGAAGGCAGGAGGAGAAGGGGATGATAGAGGATGAGATGGTTGGATGGCATCCCCGCCTCAATGGACATGAGTTTGGGTAAACTCTGGGAGTTGGTGATGGAGAGGGAGGCCTGGGGTGCTGTGGTTCACGGGGTTGCAAAGAGTTGGACACAGCTGAGCGACTGAACTGAACTGAACTCTGTTGTGGGGACTTCCTGTGAATTGTAAGGTACTGAGCAATATGCCTGGCCTCTCATCAAATGCCAGTAGCACCTTTCCCCTTCTCCCCCCACCTTCTGCTCCAAGTTAACAACCAAAAATGTTTTCAGATATTATTAAATTTTCTTAGAGGGCAAAACTGCCCTTGGTTTAGGAATTGCTACTGAAGTATTTGGGGATAATGGGTCATCAGTTGGGAGCTTAATATTCAATGGTTCAGGAAAAAAGGAATCTCATAAAAGTTTAAGGAGAAAAAGTACAGAAACAACAATTTATGAACAGTACCCTCAATATGGTAAAAAGCAAACATACAGATAAATTTTAACAGAAACATAAGAAATTAAAAAAAACATACATGGAAGCAATGATACAGATGATGGCTTTTTTCTTATGAAATAAATGAACCTAGCAAACAAATCATGAAAGAAAAAGTGTAAGAAAAGATTTTTATCATAAAACTATCCCTCAAAGAGGAAACTAAAATTAGGACATTTTCAGAAAAAAAGTTTAATTTCTTATCAGCCAATTTGCAATAAAAGAAATACTAACCAAAATTTTTCAAGCTGAAGAGAAAAGACATCAAATTAAAATTCTAAGCTAGAAGAACAAATGAAGAACACAGAAATAATTAGTATGAGGGCAAATATACAAGACTAGATTTTGTATTCGAAATAGACTATTGTCTGTTTAAAAGAAAAGATAACATTTCATGATGGGGTTTATGATTATATACATAAAATTATATTACAAAATATATCACAAAGGACAGAGAAGAAATAAAGGAAATATACTTTTGTCAATTTTCTACATTGAGTTTGAGGTAGTAAATTACTGCTACATAGAATTTAGTGACATGTACATACTGTTACATTTAAAATAGATAACCAACTTCTGTGACAACCTAATTGGGACAAGAATATTAAAAAGAATAGATACATGTACATGTATAACTGAATCATTTTGCTATACACCTGAAACTAACAACTTTCAGTTCAGTTCAGTCGCTCAGTCGTGTCCAACTCTTTGGGACCCCATGAACTGCAGCACGCCAGGCCTCCCTGTCCATCACCATCTCCCGGAGTTCACTCAGATTCACGTCCATCGAGTCCGTGATGCCATCCAGCCATCTCATCCTCTGTCATCCCCTTCTCCTCCTGCCCCCAATCCCTCCCAGCATCAGAGTCTTTTCCAATGAGTCAACTCTTCGCATGAGGTGGCCAAAGTACTAGAATTTCAGCTTCAGCATCATTTCCTCCAAAGAAATCCCAGGGCTGATTTCCTTCAGAATGGACTGGTTGGATCTCCTTGCAGTCCAAGGGACTCGCAAGAGTCTTCTCCAACACACAGTTCAAAAGCATCAATTCTTCGGTGCTCAGCTTTCTTCACAGTCCAACTCTCACATCCATACATGACCACTGGGAAAACCATAGCCTTGACTAGACGGACTTTTGTTCGCAAAGTAATGTCTCTGCTGTTCAACAACTTTACTCCAATATAAAATAAAACATATTCTAATATTTAAAAAGTTTCAACTATATACAATATAAAATAAATTTAAAAAATAATTTAGATTCAGTTCAGTTCAGTAACTCAGTCATGTCCAACTCTTTGTGACCCCATGGACTGCAGAACGCCAGGCCTCCCTGTCCATCACCAACTCCCGGAAATTACCCAAACTGATATCCATTGAGTCAGTGATGCCATAAAGCTATCTCATCCTCTGTTGTTCCCTTCTCCTCCTGCCTTTGATCTTTCCCAGCATCAAAGTCTTTTCAAATGAGTCACCTCTTCGCATGAGGTGGCCAAAGTATTGGAGTTTCAGCTTCAGCATCAGTCCTTCCAATGAACACTCAGGGCTGATCTCTTTTAGGATGGACTGGCTGGATCTCCTTGTAGCCCAAGGGACTCTCAAGAGTCTTCTCCAACACCACAGTTCAAAAGCATCAATTCTTTGGCACTCAGCTTTCTTTATAGTCCAACTCTCACATCCATACATGACCATTGGAAAAAGACTAGATGGAACTTTGTTGGCAAAGTAATGTCTCTGCTTTTGAATATGCTGTCTAGGTTGGTCATAACTTTCCTTCTAAGGAGTAAGTGTCTTTTTATTTCATGGCTGCAGTCACCATCTGCAGTGACTTTTGGAGCCCAAAAAAATAAAGTCTGACACTGTTTTCACATTTATTTGCCATGAATTGATGGGACCGGATGCCATGATCTTAGTTTTCTGAATGTTGAGCTTTAAGCCAACTTTTTCACTCTCCTTTTTCACTTTCATCAAGAGGCTCTTTAGTCCTTCTTCACTTTCTGTCATTAGGGTGGTATCATCTGCATATCTGAGGTTATTGATATTCCTTCTGGCAATCTTGATTCTAGCTTGTGCTTCATCCAGCCCTGTGTTTCTCATGATATACTCTGCATATAAGTTAAATAAGCAGGATGACAATATACAGCGTTGACTTACTCCTTTTCCTATTTGGAAACAGTCTGTTGTTCCATGTCTAGTTCTAACTGTTGCTTCCTGGCCTACATACAGATTTCTAAAGAGGCAGGTCAGGTGGCCTGACATTCCCATCTCTTTCAGAATTTTCTACAGTTTATTGTGATCCACACAGTCAAAGGCTTTGACATAGTCAATGAAACAGAATTAGATGTTATTTATGGAATTCTCTTGCTTTTTTGATGATCCAGTGGATGTTGGCAATTTGATCTCTGATTCCTCTGCCTTTTCTAAAACCAGCTTGAACATCTAGAAGTCACTTTTCACATATTGCTGAAGCCTGGCTTGGAGAATTTTGAGCACTACTTGACTAGCATGTGAGATGAGTGCAATTGTGTGATAGTTTGAGCATTCTTTGGCATTGCCTCTCTTTGGGACTGTAATGAAAACTGACCTTTTCCAGTCCTGTGGCCACTGCTGAGTTTTCCAAATTAGTTAAGGATAAATTGAAAGTTATTCTAATCAATAAAAACAAGTTAATAATAAATATTACAAAGACTTGCAACTAACTATATAACAAATGAATTAAAAATGAATACTGAATTCAATAAAACAAAAAGGAGGAAAATTAAGAAGAAATTAAAAATAAATAATAAACAAATTGAACAAGTAGAAAAAATAGGAATATGTTTCATTCTAATCAAACATATAGATGTATATATATAAATATATATTTTGTAAAGATATAAATATATAATATATGTACATTTGTTAAATACAAATAAAATAAATTATCTGATTAAAAGGAAAAGATTGTCATACTGAATAAAAATTCAAGACCCAACTTAATGTTGTATACCAGAGATTTATATTTTGATATAAAAATAGATATGTTGAAAGTAAACATGTGGACAAAGTTAGACTATTCATAAAAAGCAATAATGTTACAAAATGTGCACCTACCTAATAATAGAGCTTCAAAATACATGAAACAAAACTAAAGGGAAAATAAGTAAATTGGCAATCACAGTTGAACATTATAAAACATCTTTGTTCATAACTGATTCAATAATTCTTTGACTTACTGACAAAAAATAAGTATAGTTACAGATCCTTGAGTTTATTGACATTTATAAACTACATGAAACATGTGCAAAATGCACAATGTATTTTTGTGTAATTAAAATATTCATCATGGGGAAAGGATAGTTTCTTTTTAAATGATTTTGGAAAAACTGGATATCCAAATATAAAACGACAAAATTGGATGCTTATCTTTTTTTTTTTTTTTTGGATGTTTATCTTATATCATACACCAGATTCATTTCAAAATGGATTATAGACATAAACCTAAAACCTGAAACCATGAAACTCCTAGGGAAAAAACAAAGCTTCTTTACACTTTTCTTGGTAATGATCTTTCAGGACGTGAAACCCAAAGCACTAGCAACAAAGACAAAAATGAAGATGTTGATCTGTGCCAAACTGAAAAGCTTCTGCACAGCAAAGGGAGCCATGAACAAAATGAAAAAGCAACTCATGAAACGTGAGAAATTATATGCAAACCATTTATCAAATAAGGACGTAAGATATCCAAAATATATAGGAATATAAACTAACACAACTCAAAAGCATAAAAGTAAATAGCGCAATTAATAAATGCGTAAGACACCAAGGGCGGAAGGGGTGGGGTGAATTGGGAGATTGGAATTGACATATACACATAATTGATACCATATATAAAATAGATAATTAATGAAAGCCTACTGTATAGCTCAGGGAACTCTACTCAATGCTCTACAGTGACCTAAAGAGAAAGGAAATCCAAAATCCAGGAGATATATGTATATACATAGCTGATTCATTTTTTCAGTACAGTAGAAACAAACACAACATTGTAAAGCAGTGAATAAACTATGCTATATACTATAAATATAAACTATAAAAAAATAAAAATAAACTAAAAATAAACTATAAATATACTATACTCCGATAAAAACTAATTTTTAAAAAATGAAGTAAAAAAATGGGCAAAGGATCTCACAAAAGAAGACAAATAAATGGCCAAAAGGTATATGAAAAGGTACTCAACACTACTAATCATGAGAGAAAGTCAAATTAAAACCATAGTAGATATCACTTCACATCTATTAGGATAGGTATTACTTTAAAAACTGTGAAAAAAATGTAGAAAAAAGGAACCTTGAGCTCTACTGGCAGGAATGTAAATTGTGACAGCCATCACGGAAAATGGAATGAAAATTTCTCAAAAATTAAACATACAACTATCAAATGGTCTAACCATCTCACTTATGAATAGGTACCCAAAGGAACTGAGATCAGTATCTTAAAGAAATATGTGCAGTACCAGGTTCACATGGAGGAGGAATGGCAACCCACCCCAGTATTCTTGCCTTGGAAATCCCATGGACAGAGCGTGGTAGGCTGCAGGCCACGGAGTTGCAAGGAGTTGGAGACGAGTTAGCGACTGAACCCACACACACACCATACTCACTGCAGCATTATTCACATTAGTCAAGAAATAGTAACAAACTAAATATCTGTCAGGAGATAAAAAAAATTAAAAAGTAACATATATACAACAGTGGAATATCATTCAGCCTTAAAAAATAAGGACAACACAGGTGAACATGGAACACTTTGCGCTAAGTGAAATAAGCCAACGATAAAGAAAAATACTGCTTGATTTCATTTATATGTGAATTTAAAAAAAATTAAAGCTAAATTCATAGTAACAAAAAGTAAAACAGTGGCTACCAGAAGGTGGGGCTTGAGATTAAATTGAAATAAAGGAAAATAGAATGATGATTGCCAGAGCCTGGGGGGAGGGAGTCATACAAAGTTATTGCCTAATGGGTACAGAGTATCAGTTATTTAAGATGAAAAGAGTTTAAAGATGGACAGAGGTAATGGTTGCACAGCAATATAAATGTGCTAAATTCTGTTGAGCTACATATTTAAAAATGGATAAGATGGTTAAGCTTTATGTTACATGCCTTCTATCACAAAAAGAAATAACAATAATGTTCATCATCATAGGCCATCTGCTGAGCCAAATATTAAGTTCCAAATAAATTGCAGGCATTGGATCTTACATAACATATTTTCTGACCAGAGTAGCATTTAATATGAAATCAATACCATAAAAGATACCTAGAAGCTACTCAATATTTGTAAATTAAAGAAAATAATTTTTAGGTCTCTCATATTTCATAAAAGATATCAAAAGGGAATTTAGAAAATGATGAAGTATCACCAAATAATATCATTTATGGAGTGAAATAAATGCATTTTGAGAGGATAGTGTATCATATAAAATGTTTATGATGGAAAAACATATGTTTAAAAATCAACTGAAGAGGAAGGATTATAAACAAATTAAGCAACAGGAAGATGGAAAAAAAAGACAATGGAAGAAATAAATGCAATTGAAAAATACTAGGAAATATTTGCAAAGTGAGGCATTGCATTTTGGAAATGATTCACAAAATTTTTACACCTTAGCAAGACTATTTTTTTGAAAAGGGGTGAAAGATGAAATATTATTTAAGATCCTCCAGGTACTCAGATGATAATAATTGAATATACAGAACAACTTCATGCTCATAAATTTGACAGATTAGATAATGTTCTTCAAATTACCAAAGCTTATTAAGAAGAACAAGTTAACTTGAATTGTTCTACATCTATAAATAAATTAAATTCATAGTTTGAAAACTTTAGTCATAGATTAATGAATTCTAGAGAACATTTAAGGAAGAAATAATGGCAATTGTATATAACCCCTTTCAGAAAGTAGACAAACTACTACATACTAAATATACTAACTTGGTTTTCAATTTCAACACCACTCTTGTACCAAAATATGGCAGAGATATTACATGCAAAAGTTCTTTTAAAATATTACAAAATCAAATTCAGCAAATAAGAAAGATAATGAATATATTGTGAGTAGGTGAAACTTACTGTACTAATCAAAGGACATTTTACCATCCAAAAAAATAAGTCAATGTGTTTGAACTTACTAACAGATCAGCCCTGGGATTTCTTTGGAGGGAATGATGCTAAAGCTGAAAGTCCAGTACTTTGGCCACCTCATGCGAAGAGTTGACTCATTGGAAAAGACTCTGATATTGGGAGGGATTTGGGGGCAGGAGGAGAAGAGGATGACAGAGGATGAGATGGCTGGATGGCATCACTGACTCGATGGACGTGAGTCTGAGTAAACTCTGGGAGTTGGTGATGGACAGGGAGGCCTGGTGTGTTGCGATTCATGGGGTCGCAAAGATTCAGACACGACTGAGCAACTGAACTGAACTGAACTGAACAGAATAAAAAAAAAAGACACACCCATATGATCTCAACAGATGGAGAGACACTTTTGAAAAATAAGTATTCATTCATCATAAGCTCTCAGAGCATATTAAATGTAGAAGGAAACTTTCTGAGTCTTACAGAGGGTCTGCTGCATAATACTACTGATTATACTTAATGATGATATATTGAATGAACTCTCCCTAATATTGGAAATGAGGCAAGCATGTTTCTCTTTGCAACTTCTACTTAACATTGTGCTGGAAGTCTGAACCAATACAATAAGCAAGAAAAATGAATAAAGTAAAAAATTTGGAAAAGAAGCCAAAGAAATGTTTTATTAACAGAGATGATTATTTACACAGAAACCCATAAGAAATTATATAGAGGACACACAATCCATATGTAAAAACAGTGATATTTCAACATGCTCTTCTATTTACTAACATCAAAAGATAATTTAACCAAAAATACATAAAAAGTTCTCTAAAAAGCATTAACCATTTCTGTGAGAAATTAAATAAGATCTTACTCTTGAGAAACCTATATGCAGGTCAGGAAGCAACAGTTAGAACTGGACATGGAACAACAGACTGGTTCCAAATAGGAAAAGGAGTACGTCAAGGCTGTATATTGTCACCCTGCTTATTTAACTTATAGGCAGAGTACATCATGAGAAACGCTGGGCTGGAAGAAGCACAAGCTGGAATCAAGATTGCCGGGAGAAATATCAATAACCTCAGATATGCAGATGACACCACCCTTATGGCAGAAAGTGAAGAAGAACTAAAGAGCCTCTTGATGAAAGTGAAAAAGGAGAGTGAAAAAGTTGGCTTAAAGCTCAACATTCAGAAAACGAAGATCATGGCATCTGGTCCCATCACTTCATGGGAAATAGATAGGGAAACAGTGGAAACAATGTCAGACTTTATTTTTCTGGGCGCCAAAATCACTGCAGATGGTGACTGCAGCCAGGAAATTAAAAGATGCTTACTCCTTGGAAGAAAAGTAATGACCAACCTAGATAGCATATTGAAAAGCAGAGACATTACTTTGCCAAAAAGGTCCGTCTAGTCAAGGCTATGGTTTTTCCTGTGGTCATGTATGGTTGTGAGAGTTGGACTGTGAAGAAGGCTGAGCACCGAAGAATTGATGCTTTTGAATTGTGGTGTTGGAGAAGACTCTTGAGAGTCCCTTGGACTGCAAGGAGATCCAACCAGTCCATTCTGAAGGAAATCAGCCCTGGGATTTCTTTGGAGGAAATGATGCTGAAGCTGAAGGTCCAATACTTTGGCCATGTCATGTGAAGAGTTGACTCATTGGAAAAGACTTTGATGCTGGGAGGGATTGGGGGCAGGAGGAGAAGGGGATGACAGAGGATGAGATGGCTGGATGGCATCACGGACTCGATGGACGTGAGTCTGAGTGAACTCTGGGAGCTGGTGATGGACAGGGAGGCCTGGCGTGCTGCGATTCATGGGGTCGCAAAGAGTCGGACACGACTGAGCAATTGAACTCAACTGAACTGAACTCCATATTCATGAGTTAAAAGAGTAAAGACTCTATTGAGACTCAATAGGCTCTATTGACACAATGCAGGACACCCAGCTTTGATCTCTGGATCAGGAAGATCTTCTGGAGAAGAAAATGTCAACCCACCCCAGTATTCTTGCCTGGAGAATCCCATGGACAGAGAAGCCTGGTGGACTGCAGCCCATGGAGTCACAATAAGTCAAATACAACTGAATGACTAACACTTTCACTTTTAAAAGCAAAGACATCAAGACAATTCAAATTGGAAAGGATAAATCTTTCCAACAAAAGGGAATAAAAGAAGTGCATAAACACAGAGGAAAAAATAAAAAAAACTTAAATTCTATATAACACGATGTATGTGCTGTGTGCTCAATCGCAACTTAACTTTCAGGTGTCTAAGAGATTTGAGTGTGAAGTTTAAAGCTATAGAGATTCTAGAATAAAGCTGTAAAGCTTGAGAGGCTACTCCCTCATCTTAGGAAAGGAAAGGTTTTTATTTATTTTTAAGGATAAATATATATATAGCAATAAGTGTTAAAGAAGAATGATTAACAACAGAATTTCTTTAAAAAAAAGTTCTGCTAAAAGACTGTTAAAAGGACAAGTCATGGACATATTCAGTACATACCTGATAAAGAGCTTGTATTCTATACAGGTAAAGAAATTCTACACATCAATAATAAAAAGACAACCAAATTAATAAATAATCAAAGGACTTAGATACTTCAAAGAGAAGATATACAAATGACCAAGATACATATGAAAATGTGCTCAGCATCTTACATCAGGTGGAAATTGCAAATTGACACCAGAAAGAGATATTACTTCCTGCCTTGAAATGGAAAAAAAATGACAACACTAAATATTGATGAATATATGAAGTAATTCAAGCTCGTTTAATTTGCTGATGGAAGATTAAAATAATGTATAAATTCTTGAAAACTGTTCACATTTTTTATAAAGTTAAATATACAAATATATCATTTAGCAATTCTACTCCTAGGCATTTACGCAAAAGAAATGTAAGTATGTTCTCAAAAAGGCTTTTACACATTTTTTGTAACATTACTAAAAGCAACTGACTTGTTTGAAAAAACTAATGTCCAGCCACAGGAAAATGGATAAAATTTGATTAAAAAAAACCTTCCAGTATATCCAGTATATTCCAGTATATTCCAGTATATGGAATACTACTCATTAATAAAAATAATAAACTACCAATTTATGCAACATGAATGGATATCAAGAATGTGTGGAATGACAATAGATGCAAAATACATAAAGTACAAGAACATAGTAACTAATCCTTGAAGACAGACTTCAGAAATGACATTCCCTCTGGGAGTTAGGAGACAACTGGAAAGGGCCAAAGGGAAATTTCTTGGGTGTAGAACTATTCTGTATTTTGATTCAGATTTGGCTACAAGTGTGTGTGGGCTTCCCATGTAACAGCTGTGGTAAAGAGCCCACCTGTCAATGCAGGACTTATAAGAGATGCAGATTCCATCCCTGGGTCAAGAAGAGCCCCTGCAAGAGGGCATGGCAAACAACTCCAGTATTCTTGCCTGGAGAATACCATGGACAGAGGAGCCTGGCAGGCTCCACTATACATGAGGTCACAAAGAGTCAGACATGGCTGAAGCAACTTGGCACGAACAGACAAGGGTGCATATATGACCTAAAACTCATTGACTTGAACATTTAACATTAAATCTATGCTTTTCAATACATGCAAGTTTTCTCAGTAAGATAATGTTTTAAAAAAGGATATTGTTAAAAAAAAAATAATAAAAAGCCAAGATTGAAAATTCAGTAGCTAAACTGAATCATTAAAGAAAGTATACGATCTAAAAAATAGTTCAAGTGTATTAGCGATAGAAGCAACAAAATTTATTTTATGTCTTCAGAGTTAAGGCATTTTAGAATACCATAAAACCTGAGGTTTACATCAAGAAAAACAATCATGTTTTCCTTTTTTCATGTCCTAGTAATAACTGCTTTGGTTGTATTAATCAAGGATTTGATTCTGTATGTTAAAGTTATTAGAGATTATTGCCAATTTTGACTCTTCATCATATATCCAATTGAGAATGTTGCTATTACTTCACAGTAGAAAGTACCATGATTAGTACAAAGTGAGTAGTCTTTACACCATCAGGACTAATTTTCCATAACTCTATTATATCAGGAAAGAGTGAGTTATTTTAGATGCATATGTGAATGTAGACTGTCATGGTTGCAATGGCTAGTGGCAAAGTACACATTTTACAAATATTTTAAAGGAAGATTAAACAAGACTTCACTGCTTAGATATGACTATAATGTTAAGAGCTGAAAAGTCAATGAAGTTTGAAGCTACATTTTTTTTTTGCTTTCTTCCATAGTTACTTGAAACTAGTTAGAAAAGCATGTTAAAACTCACCTTACAGAAGATAAAATCTGTCAGCGTTTATTATCTACCTTGTCAATTTTACCATATTTTCTGAAATTTAGACTAAAGTTTGAAAACAGGATAAAAAGAATTCAAATGTATGTTTTTTTTTTTTTAACACAGCAGCATGGAATTTCTATGAAATTATGCTTTCACTGTGCAGCGTGATTGCTCTTTAATATATTCATATTTCTAGGCAATGTACAATATTAACATCTTAAAGATGTTATGGGAATGGCTATCCTCTCCAATATTCTTGTCTGGAGAACTCCACGGACAGAGGATTCTGGTAGGCTACAGTTCATGCGGTCTCATAGGGTTGGACATGACTTTTTAGAGAGTAAAGAAAAATCAAGTGTGCCTTGAAATGTGCTGAATTCTTATTTTTATCATTAAATGGTAAGTCTAGAAACTAAATTCCCATTTTTTTTCAACGAAGTTTGAAAATACATCAATAGTCTCAATAGTATTCTGAGGCTAGAATTTTACATATATTTTTAGAAGTGAAATGAAGTAGTTGAAATATTCCAGTTCTTTATTAAAATGAATTTAACTCAGAATACATTGAATGGAGAATACTTGCAGTTGTTGCTCTTGTTTGAAATTTTCAGTAAATTTTATTTCTAGTTCAAAAGCTAAATGTATTGTTCCCATTAAACTATTAATAGTATAACTTAATTATTAGTTCATGGAAAAATTTAATTGGTTATCCTGTAACTTTTTTTCCTACTTGATACAGAACACAGACACCCATTCTTGGCTCAAGCAGTGGAGGAATTAGAAAGCATAAAAGTAAGTGCATAAACAAACCTTCTAACAGCAGAGATTTCAGGAAAAAAATGACGATAGTGAAATTGGAAGACTTAAGGAAAGCTATTTATGTTACTCTGAGGAATACAAATCAATAAAAGTTCATGGCTGAAAGGTTCTCATTGATTGGAACACACTGGTAGCACAGTAATTTCAAAATCCAATGTAGGGTTTGCCAACCACACCACATTTTCTGATTGTATCCAATAAAACGTTATGACCTCGAAACAGCTATCTCTAGTCTAAGCTTTCTTGAACGACTTCATTTTTATTCTAACATGACTAAGCTGAAATCAGGACACTTGTAATATGGTTTCAAAGAATTATAAAATCTTTTTATATTTAAAAGTTGACTTCATGAATGTTGTTGTTGGAAAATACTCACCATTTAGTGGTGTGGTAAAAAATAATACAAATACTTGATTACATCTATAGAAATTCCTTAAATTTTCTATGAATGCAGTTTGTTACAGGATATGACTTACTTATTCTCTGTTAATTCTTTAGCCATATTGAGCCCAGTGGAAGTCACTGTTAGTCTCTTCATAACGCAATGCCTGTGTAGTCTTTTAATAGGTCTTAGTATAAGTGTGTGTGCATGCTAAGTTGCTTCAGTCCTGTCCAACTCTCTGTGATCCTATCGGCTGTAGCCTGCTCCTCTGCCCATGCGATTCCCCAGGCAACAATACTGGAGTGCGTTCTGATGTCCTCTTCTGTGGGATCTTTCTGACCCAGGAATTGAACCTGCATCTCCTGCAATTCCTGCATTGCAGGCGGATTCTTTACCACTGAGCCACTGGGGAAGCCCATAGTATAAGCGCAGGGAATCACTTTTCTAAATGGTACTTTAAATTCTATGCTTCTTTATAAAATGTTCCTTCTGTAAGTACTTTTGATCAATATATCTGCCAAATTAATTACAATACTTTAACTGAAGAAAAGAGTAAAGCCTCTCCATAAGGAAAAATCTCATCTACAACAAGCCTTGTATTCCAAGAGAAAAAGAAATACCAAAGGACAGCTTGAGGAATTAGAAACTGGATATTGAACTTTCTTGAATAAATATGTAGTGTTTCTCAAGTTAACAACTTAGCATTATTTTCATGATTTTTAAAGTATATTCCATTAACTTACCATGCAATACATTACTCAGCCTACAGATTTATACAGCATTCAAGGGAGAACCATGTTAATGAAATGTAACCTATATATATATATAATAATACTCATAAGCCACCACACTAGAATGTCAGCTACATGAGGGCAGATTCTTTAGTCACTTCGTTCAGTGCTATTCTCCTGATGCTGAGAATAGTGTCAGTCCTGGAGTAGACATTCCATAAACGTTTGTTAATGAGTGAATACATATGAAATGAGTTCTCCAAGCTTTACATTATTTCATAAATGGATTTTAAATCCTATGGGGCATTATCTGGGTTTCATGGCTTAAGTGTTTAAACATATTGTTTCCTTTGCCAGAAACAGTACTTTTTCCCACTTCATTCATCAGGTCTCAGCTCAAATGTCATTTTCCTGATGGCCAAAGCCTGGGTTATATGTCACTACTACATGCATTCATAGAATTCATGCATTCTTTATCATCAGATCACATTCTATGTATAAGTTTATTTATGTATATTCTCCACAAGACTAAGCCCCGAAAGGGCAGGTGGGTATTTAGCTTATATTCCCTGGACTCAATAATTTTTTTCAGTTGTGCAAAACATTAATAAGCATAGAAACTAAAAGGCAAATAAATAAATACAGGAAGACACAAAAACAGAAAATACAACCTTACTCTAGTGCAGACCTACAGTGGAACTACAGCTAAAATACAACAGTCAGATTTTTCTATTATCTGGAGATGTATCAAACAAATGGAACTTGAAAAGTCAAAAAGGAAAAGCATTGGCATTCTTAAGTTAGACTTAAAACAAACAGTCAAACAAAAAAACTTAGAACAAAAGGAAAGAGGATCAAATTCTATAAAATAAAGATGAGAACATTTTAAACTCTTCACCAAAACATGAAATACTGTAATGTAGGGACAACCTTAAAGTTTGAAATGCAGTATGATAGGGGAGATCAGGCTTGTTTTTAACTAGTATAGGAAACATGTCATTCATTACATTTAGATGTTGCAGAGGGCAACATTAAATCCCCTACAGTAAGCTTATCAACTTCGGCCCACTTGACATTTTGAACTGGAAAATTCTTTCTTATGACAAACAAAAATGGCTTCCAGACATTGAAGACTGACACCTGAGGGGTAATATTGCCCACGACTGTTCTACAGAATTAAGGCTTGTGTTCATGCTCAGTTGCTAAGTGGTATCTGACTCTGTGACCCATGAACCGTAGTCCAGCAGGTTCCTCAGTCCGTGGGATTTCCCAGGCAAGAGGAGGGGGCTGCCATTTCCCCCTCCTGGTGATCTTCCTGACCCAGGAATTGAACCTGGGCCTCCTGCATCTCCTGAATTGGCAGTCAGATTCCTTACCACTAGTGCCACCTAGGAAGCCCAGTATTAAGGCAGATTTAAAACTAAAAGCATAGAAGAGAAAGTTATGGATTTGTAGTCAATATGATATTTATATTGCATTGCTAATCTTTGACTATGTTATCCCTACAAATTATTAGTATTGTATATTTCAAACAAATTCTGAGCTGAAACACCTCTTTTGTAAGATGGAAAGCAATAACAATACATAATTAAATTTCAGCTTGGCATATTGGAAGATAGAACAAACAAATCTAAATTCCTAACTCATCTTTGTCCCTACCTCATTAGACTTTGAGCAAATCTCTTTAAATTTTGTCCCTCATTTTCCTCATCTTTAAATTGAAGGCATGAATGACTTGATGTTCTAGTCACTTTCAGCTCTAATATTCCATAACTATATGATACCAATTCATGTATATTTGAGAAGCAATTAAATAAAAACAACCACCTCTTCTCGATATATGCATCACAGCTGATATTAAACATAAAAAATTTTATAGACTGTGTGATTTTTTGGAGTTTTCCCTTTATCAAAAGATATTAATTGAAAATGCCTGAAATTCTACTATTAGAAACTGGCATTTTGTTTCTTTGACTTAAGGCAATAATTTTCAAACTATGCTTTATAGATACTCAGAGCTATATGTTAGAGGGCAGATAAGAAGGTAATGCTCCAGATCTCCTCCAATAATTCAAACAGAATACAGAAGCATTCATCATTTTATCTATTAAGGTTCAACAAAATAATTGTTTGAACATAGGACATGGCTAGATATGAAAAACACTGGAGGGCTTATAAATATACATATATGTATATGCATACACACAAACACATACACAATTTTGCAACTGTCTGTAGGATTATTAATCCTACAAATTAATAATCTGTAGTGTGGTACACTGACAATGAATTGCAAATTTAACTCATTCTCCTTTCCAAAGCAGTCTTGTCAAAGAAGATGGTACCTCTATAGAGAGCTTGGAAAGTTAGACAGAAAAACACTGGTAACTCTGACTGTAGGAATACTTTAGAACACTACTTCTATACCTAAATACAAAAAGTATTGTGCTCAACTAGAATAATGTTCTCAAAAGTGATAGGAAGAGTATAGCCTCCAAAACTATATTTTCTACTACAAGTCCATAAAGAATAAACATTTTATGAAACAATCAGTCCTATGATCAGTAAAGGTCATTTATTTTGAAAATGAGATAAAATTTACTGCCAACATGTTTTTATTTTAAGAGAAAAATCTCAGAGCAAATTAAGCCAAAAGATGTAATTTCCAATTATATTACCAACAAGATTATGAGAATTTTTAAAATTGTAACACTCGTTCTAAATATTCCTTTATCTTCCTTTTTATGTTTATAAAATGTTTTAACCAGAGAAAATATTTTCCATTATTCTTTTGATGTTACCAACTTTTTTTTCATTTTGAAATTTGAAACCAAAGCAGAAGCATTGCATCAAGTCTTATGGAAAAGAATATTTTCTCCTTCTGAATAGCAAACTAGGAACATATTAGGTTGGTCCAAAAGTAATTGCAGTTTTGCATTGCTTAACTCTGTGAATTGATATTGGAATACATTCTTAAAGAAGTGTGATTATGTTATATATCATTATGATGTGCATTTCTCAGTTTATTTTTAGGTTTTTTTTGGCTAATGATTTACTACTCATTGTATATTTTTTATGAATTGCAGACATTGGAACTTATGTTAGACCAAAAGCAAATTCAAGCAATTTTCTTATTCAAGTTGAAAATGGGTTGTAAAGCTGTGGAGCAACATCAACAACACTTTAGCCCAGGAACTACTAATGAATGTAGTGTAAGAGCTGGTTCAAGAAGTTTTGCAAAGGAGATGACAGACTTGAAGATGAGTAGTGCAGTGACCACACATCAAAATTTGACAGTGACAATTGAGAGAAGTAATCGAAGCTGATCTTCTTATAAATACATGAGAAGTTGCCAAAGAACTCAATATTGACCATCCTATAGTTGTTCAGCAGTTGAAACAAATTGGAAAGGTGAAAAAGCTCAATAAGTGGGTGCCTTGTGAGCTGACCCAAAATTTTAAAAAAATGTGATTTTTGAAGTGACATCTTCTCTTATTCTACCCAAAAACAAGATGTACAACAAAAAAGTGGGTTTTATACAACAAGTGCAGATGATCAGCTCAGTGGTTGGACCTAGAAGAAGCTCTAAAGCACTTCCCAAAGCCAAACTTGCCCCAAAAGAAAGGTCGTGGTCACTGTTTGGCGGTCTCCTGCCGGTCAGATCCACTACAGCTTTTTGAACCCCAGAGAAACCATTACATCTAAGTCTGCTCAGCAAATCAATGAGATGCACCAAAAACTGCAACACCTGCAGCCAGCATTGGTCAACAGAAAGGGCTCAATTATTCTTCTTGATAATGCCCTACAGCATATCACACAACCGCCTCTTCAAAAGTTTAGCAAATTGGGCTATGAATTTTTGCCTCATCCACCATATTCACCTGACCTCTCACCAACTGACAACCACTTCTTCAAGCATCTCAACAACGTTTTGCAGGGAAACTGCTTCCACAACCATCAAGAGGGAGAAAATGCTTTCCAATAGTTCATCGAATCCCAAGACATGGATTTTTACACTACAGGAATAAACACATTTATTTCTCATTGGCAAAATTGTAATTTTTTTTAACTATAATGGTTCCTATTTTGATTAATAAAGATGTGTTTGAGCCTGGTTATATTGATTTAAAATTCACAGTCCCAAACTGCAATTATGTTTGCACCAATTTACTAGTTCGCAACAGTCAAAAGCACAGAGATCCTGTCTAATGGTATATAGTTTCTCCTTGAATAGAGCATTTTTTCCATTAATCTATGACTTACTTACTGTAAAGGCAATAATCTATTCTAAGTGTTTATGTATATGCATGCACATAAAAATGTCATGCAGAAACCTATTTAACTGCCACCAGAAATGTTTTTAAAGAGTTGCTATTAATACTTATAGTAATTATATTTCTATCAGTCATACTTTCATACCAATTTCAACTGCACAAAATTATAATAAAGCATATATCCTTTCATTGAACTCAATCAACTCTTTAACGTTTCCTCTAATTTAGGGAAGCCTGAAAGAAACTGAAAGTGAAGTCACTCAGTAGTGTTTGACTCTTTGTGATCCTATGAACTGTAGCCTATCAGGTTTCTCCGTCCATGGGATTCTCCAGGCAAGAGTACCAGAATGGGTTGCCATTTGCTTCTCCAGGGGATCTTCCCAACCCAGGGATCAAACTCAGGTTTCCCACATTGTGGGCAGAAGCTTTACCCTCTGAGCCATCAGGGAAGCCCAGGAAAGCCTAGCCAGTGCAAAAGATATAAGAGAGGTGAGTTAGATCCCTGGGTTGGGAAGATCCCCCGGAGGGGGACATAGAAACCCACTCCACTATCCTTGCCCAAGAATCCCATGGACAGAGGAGCCTGGCAGGCTATAATTCATAGGGTCACAAAGAGTTGGACACAACTTAGTGACTGAACAACAAATACATTTTTCCATTAATATTCTCCATTTTCTCAAAAACCTCTTCGATTCCCATAATCATTGTTTTTTTTTTTTTTTCTTTTTCTTCATTTTAGAGAAGAAAAAAAACAGTTGACCACACTTGCAGAAGTGTTCAAGGGCTTAGAAATTATGCTTGGCTCTCCATTTTGTCCTCAGTAAAGAGCCATTCAAAAGTCAATGAGTGGGGAAACCTAAACATCCAGGTACTTCGTTCTGTGAACTTACACTTCATAAAAGATACAAGGGTCCAAAAGCTGTTTTACTTATTCTAAAAGTTATTACTTGAACATCACACTCAGTGTTTTTACAAGTTTACATCCATTCTAAGTACTGATTTACTAAGGGCTTCCCTGGTGGCTCAGTGGTAAAGAACCCACCTGCCAGTGCAGATGTGAGTTCAATCCCTGGGTTGGGAAGAAAACCTGGAGAAGAGCATGGCAACCCACTGCAGTGTTCTTGCCTGGTAAATCCCCAGGGACAGAGGAGCTGGCAGACTACAGTCCATCGGGTTGCAAAGAGTCAGACACAACTGAGCAACTAAACAAGTAATTTACTAAACCCATGACTAATGAGAGTGAAACTTTCAATAAAGCCCAACAACTTCAAATTGTTGCTTTAGGTGAACTTAGCATTTGTGTAGACTCAGTGGCTCAGTGTTCAACCCTGTGCGACCCCATGGACTGTAGCCCCACAAGACTCTTCTGTCTGTGGGATTCTCCAAACAAGAATACTGAAATGTGGTGCCATTTCCTCCTCCAGGGGGTCTCCCGATGAGGACTGAATGTGGGTGTTAGTGGTAAAGCATCCGCCTGCCAGTGCTGGAAACATAAGAGATGTGACTTTGATCCCCGGTTGGGAAGATCCCCTGGAGGACAGTTTGGAAATTCGCTCCAGTATTCTTCTGGGAGAATCTTCTGGACAGAGAAGCCTGGTGAACTACATTCCATGCGGTTGCAAAAAGTTGAAAAGGACTGTGCATCTGAGCACTAACCACCTGGGAAGCTCTGACCTTCGTATTTAGTGCATTACAAATATGGTTCAATAGATGTTTTATTCATCAAAATAAAACATGAAACATGTGGCTATAACTTTAGAGGTTATGAAATAAATCTAATGATATTAGAATTTGGTTTGTTTACATGATTTAATTAATTGCATGTGCATGTCAAGGAAAGACTGGGAATTATGTAATATTTAAGTACTAATACACACAACCACATGTGTACTTTCCGTGGAATGTACAGGGAGCCCCACAAATCCTTCTGTGTAGAAGGAAGGCAGTTTTCTACATGCTCATTTAATTGTGCATAGATTTAACTGTTCACCATGCCTCTCTCAGTCAACAGGGACAGATAATGCAGACTGATGTAATGATGGTGATGAATGCTCCAGTTAAAGTCTTATTAAACATGATCTAATTTAGCTACCATCTGACAAACTGCTGTGGAATATGCACTATTGTCTCCATTTTACTGGTGAAAAAAACAGAAGCTTAGAGAATTTAAATATTCTTTAAAATTGTTCATCTTACAAGTGAAAAGTCTAGAATCTTAACCAAGTTTTATTCCTTAAAGGAGAATAATTACAATATCCCCTTGCTGCTGCTGCTGCTGCTGCTGCTGCTGCTGCTGCTGCTGCTAAGTCGCTTCAGTCGTGTCCAACTCTGCGACCCCACGGACTGCAGCCTACCAGGCTCCTCCGTCCATGGGATTTTCCAGGCAAGAGTACTGGAATGGGTTGCCATTGCCTTCTCCTTACAGGGCTGTTATAACATCAAGTTAGAAAATATAGGAAAAGCACTCAAACACGTTAATAATGTTTATTATTTTTATTAATACTTTGTAGTCTGTTGATGGAATAGTTCTTTTCTTATTAAAACCTTGCAGGTAGTATAGAATTTCAGAAGAAGAGCAAAGGACTTTTATCTGTGTCTTCTTGTTTGAGGGAAAATTGATTTTACTCATTAAGATTAAATGACAAAAAACCAAAATCTTAATAATTTTTACAGTTTAAAAATACCTAAAAATTCTGTGCTGAGATGTGATATTCAGTTCAGTTCAGTTCAGTCGCTCAGTCGTGTCCGACTCTTTGCGACTCCATGCCAGGCCTCCCTGTCTATCACCATCTCCCGGAGTTCACTCAAACTCACGTCCATCGAGTTGGTGATGCCATCCAGCCATCTCATCCTCTGTCGTCCCCTTTTCCTCCTGCCCCCAAGCCCTCCCAGCATCAAAGTCTTTTCCAATGAGTCAGCTCTTCGCATGAGGTGGCCAAAGTACTGGAGTTTCAGCTTTAGCATCAGTCCTTCCAAAGAACACCCAGGGCTGATATTAGAAACCAACAAATAAGCTTCACTGATTTAAAACAAAGAAACACCCAAAAAAATTCTCAAAGGTAAAACATTAAAGACATCAATTATAGCATCACAGAAATAGAATCCATGAGTTTATTATTAGCATTCTTTTGTGTGGAAAATCACTTTGTACTAATTGTCAGAGTCACCAGAAAATAAGTTTATAACATGTTTGGCTTTATGAATAAATCCTATGTTCTTCATTTTTTCTCAGAGATGAACTACTGCAACGTTTTTCAAAATTAAAGGCAAGAGTTTCAATAAAAGAATCCTTAACTTTTTTCTCACTAAGGTTAATTTGAAAGTTAACACAGTAATCAAAGGTTATTCCGAAGCAGAAGTGATTGCTACATTTTCAGGACTTTTGTAATCCACTTGAGGTCACATTAGTGGCTTAAAATTGGCCATAGTAAGAGTATTTACAACTTTATACTACAGAAATTGACAAATGCTACAAATCAGGGCTTTTTAATTCTCTCCAGAAAGACAGTTAAAAATTTACCAACACACTGCAGTTCTAAACCTATCCTATCTATTAAAATAAAAAGAAAATGAAACAAATATTAACTACCACAACAAAATTTTCATGTCACCCTATTACCAGTTACTCTGTTGACAAGAAGCTAGTGGTCAATTAAAAGAAACTCAACTTTCCAAGGCTCTACATTCATGGCAATTTTGATTACAATTTATATTTGCCCTGATAGCAACCATAGTCCTTTCTCCCTAGTTTTCTCTTGGTCTCTCAAAAATAACCAAGTCTTCTTAAATCTTAAAAACACAAACAGATGTATTTTCCCTTTTAGTTATTGTGCCCCCCTTGGTTTCATTTCTCAAATTACTGCAGTCTCGAGGCTGTACCCACAGCTCAAATGAGACTGCTCCCTTTAAGATTATGGAAGATATTGTGTGCATTGTGCACCAAATCCCAGGTCAGGGTCCTGCTGCGGCTGCTGGGGCGTCATGAAGACACACTTTTCTGGAAGAGTGCCCTTGGTTGAAAGAACCCTCTTGCTTGTAAACACTGGCCTCTCCAGGATTGGACTGTGCCAGTGGCTGACTGATGTAGGGCTAAAAAGGCCCGGGCATTGTCTCAAGACTCTAGTGCAATCCATTCTCTAAAGCTCTCCCCAGAATGAGGCTGAAGCTAGATTCTATGCACGTTTTCCCCTATCCTTACTCCTTTCCCTATCCTGATTCTCTGAAAACTTCAGAAGTTTCTCAGAGAGCATTCTCTCAATAAATTACTCACACTAAAATCTCAACTTCCAGGGATGCTGGTCTTAAACAAAGATCATGGGCAATCTGCTTCTCAAATCCAGATCCTCTTCTCAGTCTTCATCCTTCTAAGACTCTACATAACTCTCAAAATTGTTGATTGCCACTGATCTTCTTGAAATTCTATTTTTTCCAAAATAATTAAAATAAGATTTATTCATGGCCTTCAGTGAACTCCTTTCATTCTTTCTCACTGTGTTTATTAGACCATATGTCCCATTCTCTTATACTTGACATCTTAATCCTGATAAAACCTATCATGGAGCTTCAATATTAGGTAAATGTAACACCCTCAAAGTGGTCTGCCCAGGTGGCTCAGTGGTGAAGAATGTGCCTGCCAATGCAGGTGACTCAGGAGACACCAGTTAGATGCCTGGGTTGGGAACATCCCCTGGAGTAGGAAATGGCAATGGACTCCAGTATTCTTGCATGGAAAATTCCATGGACAGAGAAGCCTGGTGGGCTACAGTCCAACAAGTCAGACACAACTGAGCGATTGAGCACACACACACACACACACACACACGCACACACACGCACACACACAGCCTCCAAATGTATATTAATTTCCCATGCCTAAAAGAGTCCCTGTCCCTTACCTATGGAAGTCATCACCCTCCCTGAAGCCACCAAAGCTTGAAATCTTGACTTTATTTAATCTTTTATCTTCTTCTTTTCTGCTCATATCATCAGTCACCCAGTTATGGCATTAGGAACAGTATATATTTTTTTCAGTTGTTTTCTTCTTTGTAAATATTGCGTCTGGAAAGTTTATCTTCCACCAAAAATTATTTCAGCTACATCTAAATGTGTCTCTCTTCCCTCAATATGCTGGGCCAACCACATATGCTTCATACAGACACTACCGTTGTTTTTCTAAAATTGTGTTGATTCTATCACTTTTTATTTAAGAATTTTGCAGATCTCCACATTTTTATATGAAATTTTAAATTATCTCTTTGTCCCACTTTCTGCCAACTTCCCTTAAAAATCCCATGATCTATCAATACCAGTCTATTTGCCATACCAAAAACACCTCACATATTTGCACGTTTCAGTGGCTATGTTCATATATCTCTCTCTTCCTGTAATGCCTGCCTCTTCTCACACTAGCTCATGTAGCTCCCTATATGGCTAAATTCCAGTGGTTCATCTTTTATTTAGTATTTAAACCAGTTCATTCTGCCTCCCTCCCTCCTGAATCCCAAAATGTATATGAATCCATTTTTCAGTTCAGTTCAGTCGCTCAGTTGTGTCTCACTCTTTGCAACCCCATGAATCGCAGCATGCCAGGCCTCCCTGTCCATCACCAACTCCCGGAGTTCACTCAGACTCATGTCCATTGAGTCAGTGATGCCATCCAGCCATCTCATCCTCTGTTGTCCCCTTTTCCTCCTGCCCCCAATCCCTCCCAGCATCAGAGTCTTTTCCAATGAGTCAAGTCTTCGCATGAGGTGGCCAAAGTACTGGAGTTTCAGCTTTAGCATCATTCCCCTCCAAAGAAGTCCCAGGACTGATCTCCTTCAGAATGGACTGGTTGGATTTTTATATGTTCATTATTAAGGTTGGACATGCTGGCCTATTTGTGCTTATATTTACTCTTCCTAGAAAGCTAAGTATAAATACTTGGAAACATGAGGATCATTAATCATTATTTTTTCTGTTTATCTTGGGTTCTAGCACAGGGCTTTACATAAAATAGTTGCACAATAAATGTTGGAACTCAATTCTAAAATTATGAATTACACAATCAATCAGCAATCATGACTTTAGCTGATTAATGTTTCCTATTCAAAGAAAATCTTAAAAATATAAAAAGGAAAAAGGGATAATAAATGACCAAAATAAAAGTCACCGAAATGCTGTCAGGCAAATTAACATGGCTATCAATAGGAAAGCATAGTTGATACAAGATTATGAAATTCATGTTATATCAATCTCTTTACATATTAAGGTGTTTAGAGGAGACCATTAAAGATAATTCCAATTTTAAAGCTCATATCTCAACACTTTTAATACTAGCCTCAACTCAGATTTTCAAAATCTTGAGCAATACTCATAAAATTAAAATACAGGCTGTCACTGAGAATGTGTGCTTAGTCGCTCAACCATCTCTGACTCTTTGCGACCCCATGGACTGTAGCCCACCAGGCTCTACTGTCCATGGGGATTCTCCAGGCAAGAATACTGGAGTGGGTTGCCATGCCCTCCTCCAGGGGATCTTCCCAACCCAGGGATTGAACCCAGGTCTCCCACATTGCAGCTGGATTCTTTATCAGACATCTAGGCCACCAGGGAAGCCCTGAGAATATAAAACGAATACCATATTTATGAGTCAAACATACCTCAAGAGTTTTCTTTAAAAAAAAAAAAAAACAGCATTCTCTGTTGACAGCATTATAATTCAAATCATAGAAATTTTATACACTTAAATGAAGAACTTTTGAAAGGAAATGTTTTTATTCTTCTACTCTTTCAGTTCAGTTCAGTCACTCAGTCATGTCCAACTCTTTGTGACCCCATGAACTGCAGCACAACAGGCCTCCCTGTCCATCACAAACTCCCAGAGTTCACTCAGATTCACATCCATCGAGTCAGTGATGCCATCCAGCCATCTCATCCTCTGTCATCCCCTTCTCCTCCTGCCCGCAATCCCTCCCAGCATCAGAGTCTTTTCCAATGAGTCAACTCTTTGCATGACGTGGCCAAAGTACTGGAGTTTCAGCTTTAGCATCATTCCTTCCAAAGAAATCCTAGGGCTGATCTCCTTCAGAATTGACTGGTTGGATCTCCTTGCAGTCCAAGGGAGTCTAAAGAGTTTTCTCCAACACCACAGTTTAAAAGCATCAATTCTTCAGCGCTCAGTCTTCTTCACAGTCCAACTCTCACATTCATACATGACTACTGGAAAAACCATAGCCTTGACTAGACAGACCTTAGTCGGCAAAGTAATATCTCTGCTTTTGAATATACTATCTAGGTTGGTCATAACTTTTCTTCCAAGGAGTAAGCGTCTTTTAATTTCATGGCTGCAGTCACCATCTGCAGTGATTTTGGAGCCCCATAAAATAAAGTCTGACACTGTTTCCACTGTTTCCCCATTGATTCCCAATGAAGTAATGGGACCAGATGCCATGATCTTCATTTTCTGAATGTTGAGCTTTAAGCCAACTTTTTCACTCTTCTCTCACTTTCATCAAAGGCTTTTTAGTTCCTCTTCACTTTCTGCCATAAGGGTGGTGTCATCTGCATATCTGAGGTTATTGAGATTTCTCCTGGCAATCTTGATTCCAGCTTGTGCTTCTTCCAGTCCAGCGTTTCTCATGATGTACTCTGCATATAAGTTAAGTAAGCAGGGTGACAATATACAGCCTGACATACTCCTTTTCCTATTTGGAACAAGTCTGTTGTTCCATGTCCAGTTCTAACTGTTGCTTCCTGACCTGCATACAGATTTCTCAAAAGGCAGGTCAGGTGCTCTGGTAAACCCATCTCTTTCAGACTTTTCCACAGTTTCTTGTGATCCACACAGTCAAAGGCTTTGGCATAGTCAAAAAAGGAGAAATAGATGTTTTTCTGGAACTCTCTTGCTTTCTCCATGATCCAGCAGATGTTGGCAATTTGATCTCTGGTTCCTCTGCCTTTTCTAAAACCAGCTTGAACATCAGGGAGTCACAGTTCATGTATTGCTGAAGCCTGGCTTGGAGAATTTTGAGCATTACTTTACTAGCATGTGAGATGAGTGCAAGTGTGTGGTAGTTTGAGCATTCTTTGGCATTGCCTTTCTTTGGAACTGGAATGAAAACTGACCTTTTCCAGTCCTGTGGCCACTGCTGAGTTTTCCAAATTTGTTGGCATATTGAGTGCAGCACTTTCACAGCATCATCTTCCAGGATTTGAAATAGCTCAACTGGAATTCCATCACCTCCACCAGCTTTGTTTGTAGTGATGCTTTCTAAGGCCCACTTGACTTCACATTCCAGGATGTCTGGCTCTAGATTAGTGATCATACCATCATGATTATCCGGGTCGTGAAGATCTTTTTTGTACACTTCTTCTTGTGTATTCTTGCCACCTCTTCTTAATATCTTCTGCTTCTGTTAGGTCCACATCATTTCTGTCCTTTATCAAGCCCATCTTTGCATGAAATGTTCCCTTGGTATCTCTATTTTTCTTGAAAAAATAGATCTCTCATCTTTCCCATTCTGTTCATTTCCTCTATTTCTTTGCATTGATCGCTGAAGAAGGCTTTCTTATCTCTTGCTATTCTTTGGAACCCTGCATTCAGATGCTTATATCTTTCCTTTTCTCCTTTGCTTTTCACCTCTCTTCTTTTCACAGTTATTTGTAAGGCCTTCCCAGACAGCTGTTTTGCTTTTTTGCATTTCTTTTCCATGGGGATGGTTTTGATCCCTGTCTCCTGTACAATGTCATAAACCTCATTCCATAGTTCATCAGGCACTCTAACTATCAGATCTAGACCCTTAAAACTATTTCTCACTTCCACTGTATAATCATAAGGGATTTGATTTAGGTCATACCTGAATGGTCTAGTGGTTTTCCCTACTTTCTTCAATTTAATTCTGATTTTGGTAATAAGGAGTTCATGATCTGAGCCACAGTCAGCTCCTGGTCTTGTTTTCATTGACTGTATAGAGCTTCTCCATCTTTGGCTGCAAAGAATATAACCAATCTGATTTCGGTGTTGACCATCTGGTGATGTCCATGTGTAGAGTCTTCTCTTTGTTGTTGGAAGAGGGTGTTTGCTATGACAAGTGCAAACTCTATTAGTCTTTGCCCTGCTTCATTCCGCATTCCAAGGCCAAATTTGCCTGTGTCTCCAGGTGTTACTTGACTTCCTACTTTTGCATTCCAGTCCCCTATAATGAAAAGAACATCTTTTTTGGGTGTTAGTTCTGAAAGGTCTTGTAGGTCTTCATAGAACCGTTCAACTTCAACTTCTTCAGCGTTACTGGTTGGGGCATAGACTTGGATAACTGTGATATCGAATGTTTTGCCTTGGAAACGAACAGAGGTCATTCTGTCGTTTTTGAGATTGCATCCAAGTACTGCATTTCAGACTCTTTTGTTGACCATGATGGCTACTCCATTTCTTCTGAGGGATTCCTGCCCGCAGTAGTAGATATAATGGTCATCTGAGTTAAATTCACCCAATCCAGTCCATTTTAGTTCGCTGATTCCTAGAATGTCGACGTTCACTCTTGCCATCTCTTGTTTGACCACTTCCAATTTGCCTTGATTCATGGACCTGACATTCCAGGTTCTTATGCTATATTGCTCTTTACAGCATCGGACCTTGCTTCTATCACCAGTCACATCCACAGCTGGGTATTGTTTTTGCTTTGGCTCCATCCCTTCATTCTTTCTGAAGTTATTTCTCCACTGATCTTCAGTGGCACATTGGGCACCTACTGACCTGGGGAGTTCCTCTTTCAATATCCTATCATTTTGCCTTTTCATACTGTTCATGGGATTCTCAAGGCAAGAATACTGAAGTGGTTGGCCATTCCCTTCTCCAGTGGACCACATTTGTCAGACCTCTCCACCATGACCCACCCGTTTTGGTTTGCCCCACGAGCATGGCTTAGTTTCATTGAGTTAGACAAGGCTGTGGTCCTAGTGTGATTAGATTGACTAGTTTTCTGCGAGTTTGGTTTTAGTGTGTCTGCCCTCTGATGTCCTGTTACAACACCTACTGTCTTACTTGGATTTCTCTTACCTTGGATGTTGGGTATCTCTTCATGGCTGCTCCAGCAAAGTGCAGCTGCTGCTCCTTACCTTGGATGAGGGGTATCTCCTCACCACCACCCTTCCTGACCTTCAACATGGGATAGCTCCTCTAGGCCCTCTTGCGCCCACGCAGCCACCGCTCCTTGGATGTGAGGTGGCTCCTTTTGGCCATCACCCATGACCTCGGTTGAGGGGTGGCTCCTCCCTGCCGCTGCCCTTGACCTCTCTGGGTAGCTCCTCTCAGCTGCGCGCAGCCACCTGCGCTTAGTGCGCCGGGCACAGCCGCCTGCACTTAGTGTGCAGGTCTCCACTTTATTTTCTTTTATACCATCAAGTTTTGTTGTTTTTGTTCAGTCACTAAGTTGTGTACCACTCTTTAAGAACCCATGCACCGCAGCATACCAGGCTCCCCTGTCCTTCACTATCTTCAGGAGTTTGGTCAAATTCATGTCTTAGTGATGCCATCTAGCTATCTAATCGTCTGCTGCCTTCTCCTTTTGACTTCATTCTTTCCAGCATCAGGGTCTTTCACAATGAGTCGGCCCTTTGCAACAGGTGGCCAAAGTATTGGAGCTTCAGCTTGAGCATCAGTCCTCTCAATGAATATTCAGGGTTGATTGCTTTAAGATTGACTGGTTTGACCCCTTTGCAGTCCAAGGGACTCTCAGGAGTCTTCTCCAGCAACCACAATTTGAAAGCACAATTTCGTCAGCTCTCAGCCCTCTTTGTGGTCCAACTAACACATTCACACATGACTACTGGAAAAACCATAGCTTTGACTATATGGATCTTTGTTGGCAAAGTGATGTGCCTGCTTTTTAATATGCTGTCTAGGTTTGTCACAGTTTTCCTTCCAAGGAGCAAACATCTTTTAATTTCATCACAGCAGTAACAATCCGCAATGATTTTGAAGCCCAAGGAAAGAAAATCTGCCATTGCTTCTACTTTTCCCGCTTCTACTTGCCATGAAGTGATGGGCCCAGACAACATGATCTTAGTTTTTTGAATGCTGAGTTTTCAGCCAGGTTTTTCACTTTCCTCTTTCACTTTCATCAAGAGGCTCTTTAGCTCTTCTTCACCAGGAGAAATATCAATGAGCTCAGGTATGCAGATGATACCAACAACTAGATAAATATTAACTGAATCATTTATTTCTAAATAGGTTAACATTCCTTTGCTCTAAACCAAAATATGTCTAAAGTAGAAAAGAAACCCTTTTGAATCTTGGAATGTAATCTGATTTTTTTTGAAAGCTTAGAGATGCATGGTATGTACAAAAATCAAAGTGTCAAAATTCTTATACAAAACAAGGTTATGTGTACATGGAGTAGAGAAGAAAATCAGAATTCAAACACTCCTTCAGAATGGTTGATCTTCCTTAGCACAAGCAAAGTTTTATGTTCTTAGGTGAGAATTTTTATGTTCATAAGAACTTTTATGTTCTTATGTTCATACTAAGATTCAAACTTGGTATGAATCACTAAATCCAGCTGACAGTATAATATCCTCAAAAGATCATGTATCTGGACAAATTAAATAGAACCTCAGTCTGCAGATAGGCTCTAAAATTCATTGATGTAGTTTGTCAGTTGTACTTATGCTTATTCTACTTAAGAAAGTTCATTAACTTTCCCTCCTACCTTCTTGCTTTCCTTCCTTAGGCTTTCTAAAGTTGTTCTAAATTACCAGTATAAATTCAACGCCTTTCAAGTTATTTCTGCAAAAGGTAAATACCATTAGTATTATGCATTGGCCATCTTCTTAAAAGTGACTACTTCTACAATGACAGCATTTCTATCCATAATCTTTAAGTGGGGCAAAGTAATTTAGGTGACGTACACAACATTTTGCACAGTATATTACTTTGAAAAACAGATGAATTTTTTATGTAAAATGCTACTGAAGCATACACTTTAACGTAACTATTCAATTTTCTACCTTAAGCCCAAAAGCTCTCTTTGCTGGCATAGGTATTTTTCTTTATCTAGCCCTTTCTCACTCCATATTCTGCAAGACATGCTCAGAGTCTCTTCCCATTCAATTTATGACATGATTCATTGAATGCTACAGCCTACTTGAGAATTTTTTAATATTTTCCATCCCTGCAGTAGAAATCCATTTTTCTGATAAGAAATGTAGTGATGACCCTGTCAGCTAAGTATCCTAATTCATCTGTCTGTGTGAGAAAGCTCTTCCCTCCAGGCTCCTTCTGAATTCATCTATGGATTGTTCTGTATGGATTAGCATCTGCAGAGAGTAGCTTTCACATTTCTTTAAAAATAAGTAAATATATATATATATATATTTTACAGTTCAAGAAGTAGTAGATACTAATCAGTTCAAAATATTATGATCACATTTTTCTGGTTCTTAGGGATTTATCTACACTTATAGAATGAAAGAACTTATAAAAGAAAGTATGCTACCAGAGAATTAAAAATGAAGTAGATTTCTCTGGACTCACATAAGCTATTACCAGCAGAAATTTTTCTAACCAATAGAATAGTTACTCTTAATTCACAAACATATTTCAAGTATTTAAAATGGATACTTGAATATTGGTCAATATTAAAAAGCATCAAAATATGCTTTCTAAAATCATAAAAATAGGAATATATAAATCATTATGTGACTAGCATTAGAAGTTATCACAATTAGATACATTTCCTCCAATGGAAGTGTACGGGATGGTTTGACTATATAATACACTGTAAATATGAAATCACATGGTCAAATGTCATTAATCTCAAGTGAGAACAATCAAGGGCAGTTTTGCTTGTAGTCCCACATTCTGTTTGTATAATCTGTTAGACTGTTTTATTCTCAGAGTGTTTAGTGAAAGGCTGTTCTGACCCAGTGCAAGCTCCATTATATCCTGAAGCCCTTATTACAGTGTTCCCAGGGTTTATAACCCACAGTGGACTTTGACAGTGGCACCTTCCCTAATCTGGTTTAGCTAGCCTATTCCATCAGTTTCACATTCTTTCATTCAATCTTATTGAGTATCTCCTATGTGTGATGCATTGAGCAAAATGTCAAATAATACAAATAGTTGCTAAATAAAAAGATGAGTAAAACAAAGTCTCTAATCTCAAAACTCTTAAAATCTAGCAAAGGAGACAGCGATGTGCAACTATAGCGATAAAATAAAATATAGTATTTAATTGACAAAAGTGGGACTTTTTTTAAAAGCTAGGAAACTCTTCAGGAAAGAATTGTCTTTGAGCTGAATCCTGTCAGTTGAATATGATATTCTCAGGCAGAAATGTGGGAATTGAGTTCTAATTCAATAAAATGGTTTGACTTATTATAAAAAATAAATGTAAGTGATGGCAGATCTCAGGAATTATGAGTAATTCACTATTGCTAGCACATAAGGAAAGAAGAATCTAGAAGGAGAGAAATTATAAAAAACAAATTCCAGACCATGATAGAGGGCCTTGATTACCATCATCTCTAAATTAAATTTTATTCACTGTCATTGAATTGTGTGTGAACTTTCAGCAAATTCTGAGACTTTTCCTGATGACATAAAATACATACCATCTCACAGCCTCTCCTTTTGATGGCATAACTCTCTCACTCTCTCATAAACACATCTTAACAAACTGGCAGAAATTTTAAGTGTCCAGGAAAACAAAGCATAGACAGTTTGGGTACAGATTCCAAAACTATGAGGTGAAATAATTATGCATTCAAACATTTCTGAAATTCTAATTTCAGTCCAGACCAGTTCAGTAGGCTAATGTGTATGCAGTAGTTTCTAAACAGAAAAACTGAACTATCTTCCTGAAGCACTGGAAGAATGATGAAGGGATTATTTAAACAAACTCATTTTCTTTAGAGTCAGGAGACTTGAAAAAAAATTCGCTTGTTAGTATTTAATAAGTTTTTATCAACTTCCAACCACATGTAAACAAAAAGGTAATAGTATCCTCACATTCTACCCACCCCCACAAAAGAGCTCAGTAATAACGTTCAAGGCTGATGTAGACACAAAGAAATGGGAAATAGATTGTCGGTGGTGGGGAAAATTGCCAGAACCCTTTGGAAAATAATGTATTACAATATAAAAATTTAAACCGCTATAAATGTAAACATAAAAACCTGAGCAATCCCTATAGAAGTTCTTTGTGGACCATTCAAAATTCTCAATTCTCCAAGCAAGGATTCAACCATACATGAACCAAGAACTTTCAGATATTCAAGCTGGATTTAGAAAAAACAGAGGAACCAGAGATCAAATTGCCAACATCCGATGGAACATAGAAAAAGCAAAAGAGTTCCAGAAAAAACATCTACTTATGCGTTATTGATTATGAAAAAGCCTTTGACTGTGTGGATCACAACAAACTGGGGAAAATTCTTAAAGAGACGGGAATACCAGAAAACCTGCCTCTTAAGAAATTTCAATGCAGGTCAAGAAGCCACAGTTAGAATTGGACATGGAAAAAAGGACTGGTTCCAAATTACGAAAGGAGTACGTCAAGGCTCTCTATTGTCACTCTGCTTATTTAACTTCTATGCAGAGTACATCATGCAAAATTCTGGGCTGGATGAAGCACAAGCTGGAATCAAGATTGCTGGGAGAAATAGCAATAACCTCAGATATGCAGATGACACTACCCTTATAGCAGAAAGCTAAGAGGAATTGAAGAGCCTCTTGATGAAAGTGAAAGAAGAGAGTGCAAAAGCTGGCTTAAAACTCAACATGCAAAAAACCAAGATCACAGCATCCCGTACCATCACTTCATGGCAAATAGATGGGGAAACAATGAAAACAGTGAGAGACTTCGTTTTCTTGGGCTCCAAAATCACTGCAGATGGTGACTGCAGCTATGAAATTGAAAGACACTTGCTCCTTGGAAGAAAAGCTATGACCAACCTAGACAGCATAGACATTACTTTGCCAGCAAAGGTCTGTTTAGTCAAAGCTATGGTTTTCCAGTAGTCATGTATGGATGTGAGAGTTGGACCATAAAGAAAGCTGAATGTCAAAGAATTAGTGCTTTTGAACTGTGGTGTTATAGAAGACTCATGAGAGTCTATTGGACAGCAAGGAGATCAAACTAATCAATCCTAAAGGAAATCAGTCCTGAATATTCATTGAAAGGATTGATGCTAAAGCTGAAGCTCCAATACTTTGGCCACCTCATGCGAAGATTGACTAATCAGAAAAGACCCTGATGCTGGGAAAAATTGAAGGCGGGAGGAAAAGGGGATAACAGAGGATGAGATGGTTGGATGACATCACCGACTTCATGGACATGAGTTTGAGTAAGCCCCGGGAGTTGGTGATGGACAGGGAAGCCTCGTGTGCTGCAGTCACTGGGGTTGAAAAGAGTTGGGCATGACTGAGCAACTGAACTGAACTGAACTGATGCTGTTATTCACCACATTGTGGGGCAAAAAAACAAAAACAGAAACCTTCAGAAGTGTTTATTTAGAGGATATTGATTGAATCAAGTTGGTTCAAGCCAAAATATAATTAAATACTTTGCAAGTATTATCAAATACTATGCAATTACTACAATCCGGCACACTAAGCACAGGCGGCTGCAACCCAGCGCACTAAGCGCGGCCGAGAGGAGTTACCCCATGTCCGAAGTCAGGGGCGGCGGCCAGGAGGAGCTACCCTGCGAAGGAGGTCAGTGGCGGCCGGGAGGAGACACCCCGTGTCCGAGGTCTGGGGTGATGGCCGAGAGGAGCTACCCTGCGACCAAGGTCAGTGGTGGCCGGGAGGAGACACCCCCGCATCCGAGGTCAGGGGCAGCAGCCGAGAGGAGCTACCCAGCGTCTGAGGCCAGGGGAGGCAGCCAAGAGGAGCTACCCCACATCCGAGGTCAGGGGCGGCTGGGAGAAGCCACCTCGTGCCCGAGGCCAGGAGCAGAAGCCTCTAGGAGCAACTCTGCACTAGAGGCCAGGGGCAGCGTCAGAGGCGAGGGGCTGCAGCCGGGAGGGAGGAGCAACCCAAGGAGCGGTAGCTGCGCGGGCGTAAGAGAGCCTAGAGGAGCTGAGATACCCCTCGTCCAAGGTAAGAAGCAGCAGCTAAGCTTTGCTGGAGCAGCCGTGAAGAGATATCCCACACCCGAGGTAAGAGAAACCCAAGTAAGATGGTAGGTGTTGCAACAGGACATCAGAGGGCAGACACACTGAAACCATACTCACAGAAAACTAGTCAATCTAATCACACTAGGACCACAGCCTTGTCTAACTCAATAAAATCAAGCCATGCCCGCAGGGCAACCCAAGACGGGCGGGTCATGGTGGAGAGGTCTGACAGAATGCGGTCCACTGGAGAAGGGAATGGCCAACCACTTCAGTATTCTTGCCTTGAGACCCCATGAACAGTATGAAAAGGCAAAATGATAGGATACTGAAAGAGGAACTCCCCAGGTCAGTAGGTGCCCAATGTGCTACTGGAGATCAGTGGAGAAATAACTTCAGAAAGAATGAAGGGATGGAGCCAAAGCAAAAACAATACCCAGCTGTGGATGTGACTGGTGATAGAAGCAAGGTCCGATGCTGTAAAGAGCAATATAGCATAAGAACCTGGAATGTCAGGTCCATGAATCAAGGCAAATTGGAAGTGGTCAAACAAGAGATGGCAAGAGTGAACGTCGACATTTTAGGAATCAGCGAACTAAAATGGACTGGATTGGGTGAATTTAACTCAGATGACCATTATATCTACTACTGCGGGCAGGAATCCCTCAGAAGAAATGGAGTAGCCATCATGGTCAACAAAAGAGTCTGAAATGCAGTACTTGGATGCAATCTCAAAAACGACAGAATGATCTCTGTTCATCTCCAAGGCAAACCATTCAATATCACAATTATCCAAGTCTATGCCCCAACCAGTAACGCTGAAGAAGCTGAAGTTGAACAGTTTTATAAGCATCACTACGAAAAAAGCTAGTGGAGGTGATGGAATTCCAGTTGAGCTATTTCAAATCCTGAAAGATGATGCTGTGAAACTGCTGCCCTCAATATGCCAGCAAATTTGGAAAACTCAGCAGTGGCCACAGGACTGGAAAAGGTCTGTTTTCATTCCAATCCCAAAGAAAGGCAATGTCAAAGAATGCTCAAACTACCGCACAATTGCCTCATCTCACACGCTAGTAAAGTAATGCTCAAACTTCTCCAAGCCAGGCTTCAGGAATACATGAACCGTGCACTTCCTGATGTTCAAGCTGGTTTTAGAAAAGGCAGAGGAACCAGAGATCAAATTGCCAACATCTGCTGGATCATGGAAAAAGCAAGAGAGTTCCAGAAAAATTTCTATTTCTGCTTTATTGACTATGCCAAAGCCTTTGGCTGAATGGATCACAATTAACTGTGGAAAATTCTTCAAGAGATGGGAATGCCAGACCACCTGACCTGCCTCTTGAGAAATCTGTATGCAGGTCAGGAAGCAGCAGTTAGAACTGGACATGGAACGACAGACTGGTTTCAATTAGGAAAAGGAATACGTCAAGGTTGTATATTGTCACCTTGCCTATTAAACTTATATGCAGAGTACATCATGAGAAACTGTGGGCTGGAAGAAACACAAGCTGGAATCAAGATTGCCGGGAAAAATATCAATCACCTCAGATATGCAGATGACACTACCCTTATGGCAGAAAGTGAAGAGGAACTAAAAAGCCTCTTGATGAAAGTGAGAGAGGAGAGTGAAAAAGTTGGCTTAAATCTCAACATTCAGAAAATGAAGATCACGGCATCCGGTCCCATCGCTTCATGGGGAATAGATGGAGAAACAGTGTCAGACTTTATTTTGGGGAGCTCCAAAATCACTGCAGATGGTGACTGCAGCCATGAAATTAAAAGAGGCTTACTCCTTGGAAGAAAAGTTATGACCAACCTAGATAGCATATTGAAAAGCAGAGGCATTACTTTGCCGACTAAGGTCTGTCTAGTCAAGGCTATCGTTTTCCCTTGGTCAAGTATGGATGTGAGAGGTGGACTGTGAAGAAGGCTGAGTGCCAAAGAATTGATACTTTTGAACTGTGGTATTGGAGAAGACTCTTGAGAGTCCCTTGGACTGCAAGGAGATCCAACCAGTCCATTCTGAAGGAGATCAGCCCTCGGATTTCTTTGGAAGGAATGATGCTAAAGCTGAAGCTCCAGTACTTTGGCCACGTCATGCGAGGGTTGACTCATTGGTAAAGACTGTGATGCTGGGAGGGATTGGGGGCAGGAGGAGAAGTGAACGACTGAGGATGAGAGGGCTGGATGGCATCACGGACTCGATGGACGTGAGTCTGAGTGAACTCCAGGAGTTGGTGATGGACAGGGAGGCCTGGTGTGCTGCAATTCACGGGGTCAAAAAAGAGTCAGACATGACTGAGTGACTGAACTGAACTGAACTGAAGTGAACAAGACCTTTTAGAACTAACACCCAAAAAAGATGTTCTTTTCATTATAGGGGACTGGAATGCAAAACTAGGAAGTCAAGAAACACCTGGAGTAACAGGCAAATTTGGCCTTAGAATGCGGAATGAAGCAGGGCAAAGACTAATAGAGTTTTGCCAAGAACATGCACTGGTCATAGCAAACACCCTCTTCCAACAACAAAGAGAAGACTCTACACATGGACATCGCCAGATGGTCAACACCGAAATCAGATTGGTTATATTCTTTGCAGCCAAAGATGGAGAAGCTCTATACAGTCAATGAAAACAAGACCAGGAGCTGACTGTGGCTCAGATCATGAACTCCTTATTACCAAATTCAGACTTAAACTGAAGAAAGTACGGAAAACCGCTAGACCATTCAGGTATGACCTAAATCAAATCCCTTATGATTATACAGTGGAAGTGAGAAATAGATTTAAGGGCCTAGATCTGATAGATAGAGTGCCTGATGAACTATGGACTGAGGTGCGTGACATTGTACAGGAGACAGGGATCAAAACCATCCCCATGGAAAAGAAATGCAAAAAAGTAAAATGGCTGTCTGGGGTAGCCTTACAAATAGCTGTGAAAAGAAGAGAAGCGAAAAGCAAAGGAGAAAAGGAAAGATATAAGCATCTGAATGCAGAGTTCCAAAGAATAGCAAGAAGAGATAAGAAAGCCTTCTTCAGCAATCAATGCAAAGAAATAGAGGAAATGAACAGAATGGGAAAGACTAGAGATCTCTTCAAGAAAAATAGAAATACCAAGGGAACATTTCATGCAAAGGTGGGCTTGATAAAGGACAGAAATGGTTTGGACCTAACAGAAGCAGAAGATATTAAGAAGAGGTAGCAAGAATACACAGAAGAACTGTACAAAAAAGATCTTCACGACCCAGATAATCATGATGATGTGATCACTAATCTAGAGCCAGACATCCTGTAATGTGAAGTCAAGTGGGCCTTAGAAAGCATCACTACGAATAAAGCTAGTGGAGGTGATGGAATTCCAGTTGAACTGTTTCAAATCCTGAAAGATGATGCTGTGAAACTGCTGCCCTCAATATGCCAGCAAATTTGGAAAACTCAGCAGTGGCCACAGGACTAGAAAAGGTCAGTTTTCATTCTCATGCCAAAGAAAGGCACTGCCAAAGAATGCTCAAACTACCGCACAATTGTACTCATCTCACACGCTAGTAAAGTAATGCTCAAACTTCTCCAAGCCAGGCTTCAGGAATACATGAACCGTGCACTTCCTGATGTTCAAGCTGGTTTTAGAAAAGGCAGAGGAACCAGAGATCAAATTGCCAACATCCGCTGGATCATGGAAAAAGCAAGAGAGTTCCAGAAAAACTTCTATTTCTGCTTTATTGACTATGCCAAAGCCTTTGGCTGAATGGATCACAATTAACTGTGGAAAATTCTTCAAGAGATGGGAATGCCAGACCACCTGACCTGCCTCTTGAGAAATCTGTATGCAGGTCAGGAAGCAGCAGTTAGAACTGGACATGGAACAACAGACTGGTTCCAAAAAGAGAAAGGAGTATGTCAGGCTATATATTGTCACCCTGCTTACTTAACTTATATGCAGAGTACATCATGAGAAACGCTGGACTGGAAGAAACACAAGCTGGAATCAAGATAGCCGGGAGAAATATCAATAACTTCAGATATGTAGATGACACCACCCTTATGGCAGAAAGTAAAGAGGAACTCAAAGCCTCTTGATGAAAGTGAAAGAGGAGAGTGAAAAAGTTGGCCTAAAGCTCAACATTCAGAAAACGAAGATCATGGCATCCGGTCCCATCACTTCATGGCAAATAGATGGGGAAACAGTGGAAACAGTGTCAGACTTTATTTTTTGGGGCTCCAAAATCACTGCAGATGGTGACTGCAACCATGAAATTAAAAGACGCTTACTCCTTCGAAGAAAAGTTATGACCAACCTAGACAGTATATTCAAAAGCAGAGGCATTTCTTTGCCAACTAAGGTCCATCTAGTCAAGGCTATGGTTTTTCCTGTGGTCATGTATGGATGTGAGAGTTGGACTGTGAAGAAGGCTGAGTGCTGAAGAATTGATGCTTTCGAACTGTGGTGTTGGAGAAGACTCTTGAGAGTCCCTTGGACTGCAAGGAAATCCAACCAGTCCATTCTGAAGGAGATCAATCCTGGGATTTCTTTGGAAGCAATGATGCTAAAGCCTAAGCTCCAGTACGTTGGCCACGTCATGCGAAGAGTTGACTCACTGGAAAAGACTGTGATGCTGGGAGGGATTGGGGGCAGGAGGAGAAGGAGATGAGAGAGGATGAGATGGCTTTATCCTTCAGCTCATGTCTATTCAGTTTAATCCACAGATGAGCACCGAAATATTTATTTACAATATCCACTGAATCTTCTAATTGTCAAAAGAACACTCCTAAATATATCCGATGATTGGTCTCTCTGCTGTGTTTGTCACTTCACTGATACATGTGTAGTCTCTTAGTTTCAGCGCATTATTCTCTCCAGGTTCATCTCCTACATCTCCTTCTGCTCTGCTTTGGTGATTCAAAGGTCATATCTTTGGCTTTCTGGATTTCTGAGTCTACACACTCTCCCTGGGTGACCTCGTCCATGTTGTTTTCTCACCTCTCATTGTGACATTCGGATTCGTAGCTTTGTCTCTCATTTCTCTCTTGAGAGTCTGACTCATAATCCCTGACCGCCTGCTCATCTGGTTAGAGCCAGCCTCCACTTTGCAGTGAAGGTGAATCTACTTTAGGGTGCGATGAGGATGGCATAATAATTCTCTAACTATACAAAAGTTATTAATATGAAACACTGTTTAACTGATTCAGACAGGTGCAAAAGTTAAATGGCAGAAGAAATTACACAAATTTAATAAGACACAACTCAATGCAGTGTTCCACAGCTAAGTAAAACAAGAAAGTCAACACATTTTGTTGGCTAGGGTCTCTTCGGGATCATTGACTGGAGATTTTGTTTCTTTCTTTTCCTTTTTTGTTAATTTAATGTTTCCCTTGTGGTCTAAAAGGCTAATGAAGCTTCAAAAGTTCCCACCGAGGTCCCAGACCGTAACATGCTGAAGAAGCTGGGTCATTAAGCTAAAGGTCTCTGGATGAGCATCTTCTTTAACAAGCAGAAAGGTGATCTTGACCTGTATTGTCATTCAGGGAATAACTTCCCTGATTCCCGATAACAGAACCATAATTGAGTCTCCCACATGAAAGGCAATCAGATCAAGACATTTTGGGTTAATTTTGCTTTTCTGTAGAATGGGATCTTGACAAAAACCTTCTTTTAAAATGGGTTTCAAACAAATGGTAATTTTATCCAGTCATGTTATTTCTTAGAAATTCATGACAGATACAAACAAGGAAATCTTAAATTTGCCTCAGGAGTAAGAGAAATACACATATTTTACTTCAAATGTCAAATTATCATATACAATAGCTCTAATTTCTGATGTAACTATTAACAAGCCTTCGATTATTTAAAACTGCCAAACAATCCAAGTTTGCAAAATATGTATGAAATTATTCCAGGAAACCAAACAATCCAACTATTAAGGAAGTGGCTTTCTTTTTTATTTGAGATTAATAAAAATATTTTAAGAGGTAAATAAAAGAGTTGGAATATAAATATTTTGTCCCAGTCCCTAAAGAGTCTAGAGTGTGAATAGAAATATGGTGGTGAACATGAACACAAGAGTCTTTTATAATATAACATAAGCTGCAAATATATTGAGTGATATTTAAGAACACAATAAAATTTACCATAAGATTAAAATGTTGTAATTAATGATTAAGAGCACCATACTTTTATAAATACATTTGTTATATCAAAAAGAAATAACTTGTGAATCATTCAAAATAAGAAATTAATTAACAGTAATATAAAGGTATATAACTGGGGGAGGATATTTTTGCATGTATGGCCAGAAATAAATCTGCAATGGCACCATATCAAAATGCAAGCCTCTGTTTCAGAAATGGTGCAAGAAAATGTGCTATACTACAAATAAGTAAAACGTTCATAAATTTAATGTAAACCAGTAGGGAATGAAAACCAAAAAATTTAAGTGAAAAGGAATATAGCTGAACTGTATAAAAAGTAATGATTTCTGGAGAAATAACTTCTCGGATGCTGATGTAGTAGTAAAAATGTATTAATAACATCAATTTTTTATATCCCTATCAGTAATAATATCAGCCTCCCATATAACAATATCATCATTTAATATTTTCAAATTGCAACATTAAAAGAGTACTCCTCTGTAACATTAAAGGAGTATTTACTTGATCAAAACTTTTCTAATGAGCATATATTAACATTCAATATTTAAGTACACTTTTAGCAATTAGCATTTTCTTCCATCTGGCTTCCCCACCATCACTTCCCTGCCATCACTTCAAATGCCTTTGTTTTAATCTTTAAACTACAAAGCAGAATAACTATAGTAGGTTAAAGCATTAGTAAATGTTGTGCTGGACGAATTTTAGATCTAAAACATTTATATGATCAAAGTCTTATTTCCTCTGCTATAATGGATTTCAGCTAATTTCCTCCTTAACATAATTCTTTATTTTTCTTAAAAGGCCAGTATATAAGTGTGTGTGTATATATAGTGCATATAATATAATATATAGTTATATATTATATATTAATATATAGTGTATATATAGTAAGTAAGTGACGTCACGGACTGTACCCTACCAGGCTTCTCCATCCATGGGATTCTCCAGGCAAGAATACTGGAGTAGGTTACCATTTCCTTCTCCACGGGATCTTCCCAACCCAGGGATTGAACCCAGGTCTCCTGCATTGGAGGCAGACGCTTTAACCTCTGAGCCACCAGGGAAGATACTATATATATATGTGTATATATATACATATATATATATTCAAATTGTTGGGACTAATACTCAGGAAGAAACAGAACCAATGGAATGTAAATGGTAATGAAGAAATTTAGTTGTGTATGTTTTTATAACTATTTCTTTCAATAGTATTTCAAGTGTATAGAAAAACATACAAACATTCTAGTATACTTTTTAAACAAGATACAGTGATTATGTACATTTAGCTCCATCTGATTTTTGATTTTCATTCTGTCTCCCACATACACACACTTTAGTATATATTTCCTAAAAACAAGATAATTTTCTAATTTAACTGCACAATGATGCTCAAAACCAGGAAACTTAACATTAATATATAACTCTGTCCCAATGACTTTTTCATATCTTGCCTTTGTCCTCAGTCCAGAATGGAATCCAGAAGCTTGTATTTAGCTGCCATATCTCTTTAGTCCACTTTGATCTGGAAGGCAGTGTTTCTAGAATCCCCCTAAAGTTGAGTTTAACTGTTATTTTATCATTGTTAGAGAAATGTCCGTATGGCAAGAATGTTGGAGAAGTCATATGTGCACCTCTTGGGCTTCCTAGGTGGCTCAGATGGTAAATCCTCCTGCAATGCAGGAGACCTGGATTTGATCCTTGGGTTGGAAAGATCCCCTAGAAAAGAAAATGACTACCCATTCCTGTATTCTTGCCTTGAAGATTCTATGGACACAGGAGCCTGGCAGGATACAGTCCATGGGGTCGCAAAGAGTAGGACATGACTGAGTGACTAATACTCTCTTTCATTTTGATACATCAGGAGGCACATGATGTCACTTTATTCCAGTGTTGATAATAATAACTTTGATGATTGAAGTGTTTTACTTTGTATTTATCCAGTAAAACTCACATTTGTTTATTATGTAATTAGAAGTCTGACACCATGTCAATATGATGCTTCTCATCAAAACCTTATCTACTACTTTTAGCAAAAACTGATAATTCTTGATTTAATTATTACTCTGATAGCTACAAAATAGTGATTTTCTAATCTCTTCATTTAGTCAGCATTTATTTGTTGATATTCTGTTGCAGGGCTTTCCTGGTTACCCAGAAGTAAGGAATCTGCCTGCCAATGCAAGAGACGTGAGTTTGATCACAGGGCTGGGAAGATCCCATGGAGATAGAAATGGCTACCCACTCCAGTATGTTTGTCTAAGAAATTCCATTGACAGAGGAGCCTTACAGTTCATGGGGTCACAAAAGAGTCAGATATGACTTAGTGAGTACACAACAACATTCTACTTCAAGAAAGAGTCATTCCTTCTTACCTATTTATCCACTCATTTATGCATTTATATCAGTTTGGATTCATGGATTCTCTTTTTATTAAACAAATTTTATCTTTTACTGTTCATATTTGTTTCTGATATTCAAATTATCCTAGATTTGTCCATTTGGAGCCTCTTCAATCTGGATCCTGGCTGCTGTTAATATGTCCCTATTATTATTTGAGAAATTCTTTACACACCTTCTAACACAGGGAAAGTGTTGCCTGGGAAATCCCATGGACAGAGGAGCTTGTTGGGTTACAGTCCATGGAGTCACAAAAGAGTCAGACATGACTTAGCGACTAAACAACAACTTTCTAACATAAGATATTCTAGGCTTATCCTTACTTTCACTGCCCAGACTCTGGAACCCTCCATTTCCCTGAGGAACTCTGGTTACCTTGACTGGAGAATTGGCAATAGATATAGTAATAAAGCATCTGCCTGCAATACGGGAGATCCGGGTTTGATCTCCGGGTTCGATCCCTGGGTCGGGAAGATACCCTGGAGAAGCAAATGGCAACCCACTCCAGTACTCTTGCCTGGAAAATTTCATGGACAGAGTAGCCTTGTAGGCTACAGTCCATGGGGTCGCAAAGAGTCGGACACGACTGAGCGACTTCACTCACTCATAGTAATTGATATTGATGTAATATTGCTTCTATATATTCAACAGAGCTAGACATTGTGTGTATGTGTGTGTGTACCTAAGTATCATGAATATATCTGTTCATCTATTTATATTGAAAAGCCATGAAATAACATTTATAATTATAAATCCAATACAATAAAACAAAGGTCATTTTAATATTATCGTATTAGTATTACAATATGCAACAGCTGGGAACTGGCTCCCATTTTCCTCAATGTATTTTTTATTTAATCAATCCTAAAATATCAGAAAATGTTTCTAAAATTACTAACACATGGCACTATCAAAAGATAAATCATACTAATTTTGATCAATATGTGTTTATAGCTACTGATCATGTGTGTAATGGGGCAGGGGACTTTGGTTAGTGGTTATATACAATGAAATGCACAAATCTTACATGTATCATTCAATGAGTTTTAGCAAACATAAACTCCCATAATTCATACTCCTATCAAGATATAAAACATTACCACCGCTCCAGAAAGTTCACTTGCCCACTTTCCACCAAGCACCAATGTTCTGGTGTTTTCACCATTAGATTATATTGCTCTTTCAAACACTTCATAAAAATAACATCTTACAGTAGATACTCCTGGTCCTGTCTTATTTCACTAGGTATAATATTTTGAGATTCAGATATGTTGCATGTATCAGCAGTTTATTCCTTTGTATTAGTGTATAGAGTTCATTGTATACCTACACCAATATTTGTTTATTCTTTTTGTTTTTGATGGATATATGTATTTTTCCACTTTTGGCAATCTTAAATAATGATGATATGAATATTTATGAACAAATCTTTTATGGAGATATATTTCCATTACTCTTGGGTAAATATCTAATGGTATAATTACCAAGTGAATGAGGAGGACTGTTTATAACTCTATAAGAAAATGTCAAAACACAAGCCAAAATGATTATACCATTCTAAATGTCAATCAGAATGTATGAATTCATCCACATACATACTCAGCAACAACTGGTTCAGTTAAGTCCTTTTTCAGCTGAGTTATTCAAATGTGTGAAATAGGATCTCATTATGGTTTGGATTTACGTCTCCCTGATGACTAATCAATAACCTCAGATATGCAGATGACACCACCCTTATGGCAGAAAGTAAAGAGGAACTAAAAAGCCTCTTGATGAAAGTGAAAGTGGAGAGTGAAATAGTTGGTTTAAAGCTCAACATTCAAAAACGAAGATCATGGCATCTGGTCCCATCACTTCATGGCAGATAGATGGGTAAACAGAGGAAACAGTGTCAGACTTTTATTTCTGGGGGCTCCAAAATCACTGCAGATGGTGACTGCAGCCAGGAGATTAGAAGACGCTTACTCCTTGGAAGAAAAGTTATGACCAACCTAGATAGCATATTCAAAAGCAGAGATTACTTTGCCAACAAAGGTCCGTCTAGTCAAGGCTATGGTTTCTCCAGTGGTCATGTATGGATGTGAGAGTTGGACTGTGAAGAAAATTGAGCACTGAAGAATTGATGCTTTTGAACTGCGGTGTTGGAGAAGACTCTTGAGAGTCCCTTGGACTGCAAGGAGATCCAACCAGTCCATTCTGAAGGAGATCAGCCCTGGGATTTCTTTGGAAGGAATGATGCTAAAGCTGAAACTCCAGTACTTTGGCTACCTCATGTGAAGAGTTGACTCATTGGAAAAGACTCTGATGCTGGGAGGGATTAGGGGCAGGAGGAGAAGGGGATGACCGAGGATGAGATGGCTGGATGGCATCACGGACTCGGACATGAGTCTGAGTGAACTCTGGGAGTTGGTGATGGACAGGGAGGCCTGGCGTGCTGCGATTCATGGGGTCGCAAAGAGTCAGACACAACTGAGCGACTGAACTGAATTGAACTGAACTGATGACTAATAATTTTGAGCAACTTTTATGTGCTAATTGACCATTCATATATCTTCCTTTGTGACATAAGTGTCTATTCAAATTCTTAGCCACTCTGTTGGATTGTCTTCTTTTACAGTTAATTAACAGGCCTTCCTTTTATAGTCTAGATAAAAGACTTTTTTCCAATATAATTTTAAACATATTTATCCCAGTGTGTGACTTTGTACCCATTTTATGTGTTTTTTTTAATAAACATACTTTAACTTTAGATGCAACTTAGAAAGTTCAATGACATTTTTAGCAAATAACAAATTTTAATAGCACTTTAAAGAGCTACAGCTATTGTTTTCTGTGCCCTAAGTCAAGAAGATATAAATCAGTATTCATTTAAAAGTTTTACAAATTTTGTTTATATTTAAGTTGGAGAAGGAAATGGCAACCCACTCCAGTACTCTTGCCTGGAAAATCCCATGGACAGAGAAGCCTGGTAGACCTCAGTCCATGGGATCACAAAGAGTCGCACATGACTGAGCAACTTCACTTGCTATGATCCATCCATTAATTGATTTTTATGGATGCTCTGATACATACATACATGCACACAGGAATACATACTCAACTGAACATTTTTAAAGCCATTTGCTGACAGTACTTTTACTTACCAATTGGATTGCTTTAGCAACTTTGTTGAACATTAATTGACCTTACTCTTTTGTTTCAGTGATCTACTCATCTAATTTAATGCCAATTCCATATGTATTGTATACTATGGCTTTAATTTAAATATCGATGTAAGATAGTGAAAGCCTTGCAATCATAAACATTGTTTTCAATGTTTTTGGTTACTCTATGTCCTTTATATGTTCATATAGATTTTTAAATAAATTTGTCTTTTCCATAAAACAGACTGTTGAAATTTTGATTTGTATTTCACAGAATCCTGACATTAATTTGGCAGAGCATTGACATCTTAATGACATTGTTAAAATCTATAGACATGGTATTTTTCTCCAGTTATTCAGATATATTTTACTGGTTATAGACTTCTTATTAGCAGGTAAGATTTTTTAAAATACTTTAAACATATAATGTCATTGTCTTTTTCTTACACTGTTTCTGAAAAAAACCTCTTGTTATCTAGTTCCTTTCAAAATTGTTTATTCCTGTTTAGTTTTTGAACAGTTTGCTCTGATGCCTTTAAGTCATTAAATATTCTTTATATCATGCTTTGAGAGTGCTGATCTAATTTATTCTTGAATTTATTTGATTTTACCAAATTCAGAAATCCCTATATGTTATTCATTCAAATAAATTTTTTGCTCCATATTTTTTCCTGTTCTGCATTTCAATTATATGTTTGGCAAACTGTGTCCCACATGTTTCTGAGTTTTTGTTTTTTGTTTTTCTTTCATCATTCTCTTTCCTTAGGTAAAGATAATTGCTATTGATTTAAATTCAAATTTACTTACTCCTTCCAATCTCTCTCCAATAGTGTTAAAATCATCCTAGAAAATGCTTAATTTTAGATATTTTATTTTGAATTCTACAGTTTACATTTTGTGTTCTTGATAGGTAGATAGCTAGGAAGATATTATTTCATATCTGTTCTCTCAATAGAAACATATTTTCCTTTAGGTCCTTGGGCATATTTAATGTGGCTACTTCAAGGTCTTATGAGCTGACTGTAACATGCGTACATCTCAAGTTTATGAGTTCTTTAATACAACCTGTCTTTTGACTCTAAGTACAATTTCTCATTTTCTTGCTCTATATGTCATTTTTAAAACTAAAATTTGTGGATATATTATAAACTTAGATTATATTGTTTTCCTCTAAAGAACATTTTTAGATATGGCTAGCAGTTAACTTTGGAGAAGGCGATGGCATCCCACTCCAATACTCTTGCCTGGAAAATCCCATGGACGGAGGAGCCTGGTAGGCTGTAGTCCATGAGGTCACGAAGAGTCAGACACGACTGAGCGACTTCACTTTGATGCACTGGAGAAGGAAATGGCAACTCACTCCAGTGTTCTTGCCTGGAGAATCCCAGGGACAGGGGAGTCTGGTGGGCTGCTGTCTATGGGGTCGCACAGAGTTGGACACGACTGAAGCGACTTAGCAGCAGCAGCAGTTAATGTCTCAGGACTGACTCCAAGCACTGTCTCCCATACCATACACAACAGCTAAGCTTCACTCAGTTCTAGCTTCCCAGCTGTTTGTTGTGCTAGGATATCTGGAGTAACCCTCATCAAGTACAGTTCAGGGATTAGTCAAACATTTAAGGAGATTCCATATGTAGATTTGAGGTTTCTTCTGTGGTTTCCTCTCTTACTGGCTTGCCCTCTTACTTTCAGACATCTCTTGTACTTTCAAACCTCAATATCTGAGTCTTCAGTCTTGGCTTTGGCTTGAGTTCTAGCCATCTGGTGTCATGTGAGCTGGGAGTGTCCTCTGACAGAAAGCCTCATAAGTATAAATGTCACCCAGCACAATTATCTTCCTTTAAGGGTCAAATCCCCACCAGCCTCTCAGCTTTCCTTTCATTATTTTCCTATGCCTGTTTTTATATTTTTCCAAGTTTATAGTCTTTAGTTCCAGCTTTGCTGCTATTCCTGGAATTGTAACTAAGTCGTTCCTTTTTTTATATGTCATTATGAGGTATTATGATTCAAATATTTTCAGTCTATAAAAACTGCTAGTTCTTTTTCTTACTCTGCCAGGAATAGTGTTATGACTGAAGCGACTTAGCAGCAGCAGCTACACTATACATACACATACACCTTGACACCATGCACAAGTATATAACTTTATTTAATCCTGAAAATAACATTGGGGATAAGCATATTTATCCTATTTACATTGCAGAAAGCAATACTGAGAGATATTGCTGTTTAGGCAAGTTCATGCATTGGAGAAGGAAATGGCAATCCACTCCAGTGTTCTTGCCTGGAGAATCCCAGGGACGGGGGAGCCTGGTGGGCTGCCGTCTATGGGGTCGCACAGAGTCGGACACAACTTAAACGACTTAGCAGCAGCAGCAGCAGCAGCAGCAGGCAAGTTCAAAAAGTTCAGTACAGTAAAGTCAATCACAGTCATTGCACATTCTATTACTATTCATTCTCCACTCCTGTTTTAAGAATACACATCTGAAATCTATAATTTGAAAATGTTAACACCTTGATGAGTACCAACTGAACAGTATAACTTAGTGGTTAAGGTTATAGGCTTGAGAATCAGAAAAACTTGGTGTTTAATCCTGCCTTATCACCTACTATCTTTAGGTAATGAAAAAAATCAGTGAAAGGAAAATGATATTAATAACATAAAACTGCTGTGAGGATTAAATGTGATATGTCATGTGGACTAGCTAATATACGTAGAAAGTACTAAGTAGATACTAGATTTTACAATAACTATTAGAGTTTTATTCTAAGATACCAAGAATTTAATCTTGCAAAAGAATTTTTAAAAAACTGTCTTGTGATATATGTATATCAGACTTGATCTATCACAGCTGGATAAGTAATCCCTATAAAATACAAAGTGAGAAGAAAGGAAATGAAAATTTACTGGAGCTGTACTTTATGCCTAACATCAAGATAGAATTTTTTAAATATATTATTATATTTTATTTTCACAGCATACTGTAAAGTAAATATGACTTTCCTTTTCACAAATAAAAAGATTTAAAACTTGGAAAACTTAAAGTAGTTTATCCATCAACATAAAGCATTATTATCCCAGATACTATTAGAACCTTAGTCTGCCTAACACATTTCACTTCCCCATGTTACAAATTTGGACTATAGTGAGTGCTGTGAATGAGTAGTGAGTACCGAGTCTTATAAAAATAATTAAAACATAGTCTGTTCTTTAAATGCATTCTGAACTTCCTTTCCTCAGTCTCTCTCCTACTTCCTTCAACTAACTGTCCTAATTTTCTTTCTTCAAAATTTTATGCCAATGTAATTCAACTATAACTTTATCCTGCTGTCCTTCTCTGTATAGATTTATTTCAGTCTTATTGGATTGGTGCCAAATGTAGTTTTATGTTCTTCAAAAACCTTTTACATAGCACATAATCACATATTATATGGATTTAGGTGCTGAGAAAGTGAATTAGACTTATACAGTCTTATTCGTTTTCTCTAAAGATTTTAACTGCATTGATTTTATTAACTCTCATACGATCACTTACTGTTTTACCCAGCTAATGCACTCTGTCCTCCATGTTTCCAACAGTTCTGAAGAATGGTCTCAATTAGAATACTGCAGAAGGGCCACCGTATTGATACTTCAAAGTGGTTCAGCCATTAGAAAAATGGTCTTGAGAATAGGAGAATAAATGTCAGATAGTGTATGTAAGATTGTAAACATTAGTTGTGGAGTACTGAAAGGACTGATTCAACAGAAATGAAACAGCAACAAAGGGGGTGGAGATACAGTTCCATATAATGATAATAGATGAAGGGTGATTATGACATCGGATTCTACTCAGCACTCATTCTTTTTATACTAAAAATGGTTTTACTCAATTTATGACACTTTGTACAGCTTAAATCATAATTTTTAAGAGATTAAATAAAAGATTAAGGAGCAAAATGAGCCATCCATCTCAACTTGCAGAAAGTAAAAGATACAAAGAAGATTACATCACAGATCAGAAATGAGAAGAAATGAGTTTGATTCTCAGCTTTGCCTCGAACATTTAAGGATATTACTTAACAATTCTTTTACCAAGAGGATCATCTGGTTTTTCTACACTCTTTTTAAAAATTGTTTCCTAATTTAGGATTGGTTATCACAAAAAATATTTGTGAAGCATCAAACAAAAAGGACTTATTTTTTAATGAGTTTTACATGCAACCAAAGGCTGCGACGAGTGCCCCTCTCTGATCTTTGGCATCTCTGCATGATAGTCATTTCCGTGTACTGGCAGTTTAGCAGACTGCAGCACACCATATGAGGTTTGTGACAAGATGCAGAAAAACAGTTGAGTGATAGAAAACATTTCCTTAGCTCTCACTTTTTCATAACTCAGTGACTTATAACTTGTGTTAAGTGCTGCTTCAACTAACACATAGTTTGTTGTTTTGTTACATTTTTTTTTCTTATTTTTCTACCATTATCTCCTTAAAATACTGACTCCAATCACTACATTGGTTTGGTAGATGTCAGAAACTAATATTAAGGAAATTTTATTCTTGTTTACATAACTGACTATGATGCTTGTAAGTGACAGGAATTCTAAGAAAACCTAACAAACATAGGAGAATATATGAAGCTGGAAAAGATCTCTGATTGAATCTATGTATCCTAACATGAAGTTTCTAAAACTTGCTGTAAAGAAAGAGGTCTGCCTAGTCTTAGGGTGAGAATCAGGTAATTCTGATAAAAGTGGGTGTGGGAACATTAAGGGCTTGAGGTACTTGTGATTATCATTTTCATTCCCCTTAACAATATTTTTTTCTCTTTTGCATGATCACCATTTAACAAGAATATATTGTGATAGTCCAGAGCATCAGTATTTGAGGTGAATGCTTGAGATTAACTGTCTGGTATTCCTTAGCACTTGCATGGCCTTTGGCAAGTTTCCCAGAGATCTTTGTTCCTCAGTTCAAGTGCTATCAAGATAGTCAAATGCTATCTTAAAGAGCTGCTCCAAGGAATAAATGAGATAATATATGTAATGGCTAGAACAGGGCTAGGATAATATCAACTACTCGATATATTTGTTACCAGGTAGACTTTCTCTGAAGATTGGGAAAATTAACAATGAGCGAGAAAAATACTGTTTATACTATAACCCCTACTTCTACTGTCTTTTTGTATCTTCTTCTCAAACAAATCCAACAAGCCCTAGTTCAAGTCTATCACTTACAACAAGCTTTTCACTTTTCTGACTTATAAAATATTTATTATTATAATAATAAATATTATAAACATTTATTATTTAGAAAGAGGTCACACACTACTTTATGCCATGTTAAAAATATTTTATATAGGTATCATTTGTCTCCAATACAGTTTTAACATTCTTATGAGGAAAAATTTCTTATATTGGTTTTGTACTTTTAGACTTTCTTGGGAAAAAATTAATTCTCCACTGGATCTCTGTCCATACTTCTGAGTATAACTGAATTGGTAGAACACGGACTGGGATTTCATAAATGTCTTTCTCAAACCACAGATGAAGAGTGAGTGTATAGTCTCCAGACATACTAACCTTAGAAGTCACTTATGTCACAGTCAACCACAAGGCATCGGTCATAACTTCAGCTACTTTATAGCACCTGAATCCCTGATTCATTTGTCAATAAAAGAAGGACAGAGTGTGAAACTTAGATGTCAATGAATTTCAACTGACTTTTTATTTTTGGAGGAGTTGGGGAGGATGAAATTTGCTTCACTTGCTTCTGAAATCATGCATATAGAAAAGAGACAAGTTGTGGATGAGATGAGAAGTAAAATATTAAATGTCACACTTGAATACACTATATGGATATTGCTAGGGAGGCAAGTTATATAAACTTCAGAATTACAAGATAGTATTAAAAATCCACATAAAATCTCTCTTTGTTTACTAGGAAAAAATAGAGAACTTCACAACTAAAGAAAAATATTTCCTAATGAGAGTATATGATAAATTATATTTTGATTTTTAATTCCAATATTTTTTGCATATTTAAAAACTTAAGACCAGTTCCCACTAGTAGCCACAGGGGCAAAAATCTCATAAACATATTAACAAATTGATTTCAGTAGTGTACATATGTAATGTCTAAGCTGAATTTAGTCTAAGAATGGAGATTAGTTAGTATTAAGTAGTATAGTTAATCATATTGATAGACTAGAAGAAATCATATGGTCATAATAATACATTCAGAAAATCCATTTGATAAAATTCAACATTCATCCATACAAAAATTCTTAGCAAACTAAGCAAAGAAGAGAACTTTATTTGACATTAGATATGCAAAATCTACAGAAAATTTCACGTTCATGGATGAATAACTATACCTAGCATCTTGATTTTGGAATCAAGACAAGAAGAATCATTACTTCCACTTATTATTTAACATTGTAGGAAGTTCTAGACAATTCAGCAAGGTAAGAAAAACAAATAAAATGCATAAGGATTGGAAAGGACGGGGAAAAGTGACCCTTTCACTGGTAATACCATTATACACAAAAGAACTTACAGGTACATTTGTAGAATTAATTAAGGAGTTCTACCAGGTTGCTAGATAGAAAACTGGCATGATAATAAATTACATTTCTACTTACCAGCAACAGTAAGGAAAATAAAATTTTAATACATTATAATAACATCACTTAATATCAATTTAGATGCTTGGGGATTACATGTGTCTTGCACTACAAATATATGACATGACATTATCCAACAATATTATAAATTTTACTGAGAAACATTAAAGATACTAAAAAGAATTAATCAACCAAGATATATACCATGTTCATCACTTTAAAGTTGAAATATGTGAATACAATGTAAGTACACTCAAAATCCCCATAAATTTGGTAGAATTTGACAAGCTGATTTTAAAATACATATGGGATTTCAAGTATCCAAACACTTAAAGAAGAACAAGGCTCAAGAAGACATACACAGACTTCTTATAAAGATCTACTAATTAGCACACTATGGTATTCACAAGAGGGCAGACACTTGGACCAAGGAAACAAGATATAAAGCTCAGAAACAGACCATTCATTTATGGATATCTGATAAATGAGATATTTAGCACTACAGGGTAGTGGAGAAAAACAGACTATGCAGAAAATTGTTTGGAGCCCAAGTGAAAATCCACTGAAACAAAAAGTAAAATAAATGGAACTTACACGGCCCTGGGTATAAAATTCATGTCAAGGTGCACCTTTAAGTGAAATACATATCTATAATATTTTGAGAAAAAATTTTTGAGAGCATACCTTTATTTCCCCAGGGTAAGGACTACTTTCTAAATCACAAAGCACTAATCATAAAGTAAATGACAGATAAATTCTACTGTACAAAAATCAAGAATACCTATGCATCAAAATTCACCATTAAGACAGAGAAAATGAAAATCACAGTATGGGAGATTTTTTAAATATAATTAAAGAAGGACTAGAAAAACAAACAAAAACAATAACAACCTTAAAAACTCCTACAAATATTAAGAAAATGACAAGACAACCTAGATGAAAAGTGGGCACTTCACAGAGAGGGAATACAAATAACCAGAAGCCATTAGTAATGAGGGAAATGTAAATTAAAGCAAGCAAGAGTCCACTATAAATTGACTGAACAAAACTTTTAAAGTCTGACAATACAAATGTTAGTGAGGATGTGGACAACAAGAAGTCTCATTGCATAGGGTGAGAGGATAAATCGGGACAACCATACTAAAATGTCACATGGAATTAAATAGTAAATTTGGGAGTATGAAAAACTTATGATCCAGTAATTTCACTCCTCTGAATACACTGCAGAGATACATATGCTTATGTGACAGTATATATCATGCTCAGTGGCTAACTCATGTCTGAATCTTTTGCACCCTGTGGCCTATAACTCACCAAGCTCCTCTGTCCATGGGATTTCCCAGGCAAGAATACTGGAGTGGGTTGCCATTTCCCCCTTCAGGGGATCTTCAATATCCAGGGATGAACCCAGGCTTCCTGCATTAGTTGGTGGATACTTACCACTGGCTTCCCAGGTGGCACTAGTGGTAAAGAACCCACCCGCCAAGGCATTAGATGTAAAAGAAGTGGAAGCGGAAGTGAAAGTCGCTCAGTCATGTCTGACTCTTTGCGACCCCATGGACTGGAATTCTCCAAGCCAGAATACTGGAGTGGGTAGACATTCCCTTCTCCAGCAGATCTTCCCAACCCAGGGATCAAACCCAGGTCTCTCACATTGCAGGTGGATTCTTTACCAGCTGAACCACCAGGGAAGCCCAGATGTAAGAGAGGTGGAGTCAATCCCTAGGTTAGGAAGATCCCTGGAGGAGGGCACGGCAAGGAGGGCCCAGCAATCTACCCCAGTATTCTTACCTGGAGAATCCCATGGACAGAGAAGCCTGGTGGACTACTTTCCATAGGGTCACAAAGAGTCGAACAACACTGAAGGGACTTAGGCCAGTACTTTACCACTTGGCCACCAGGGAAGCCCCAACAGTATATATATAAGACATATATTAATATATACAAAGACAGCTCTTGACAGCATTGTTCTTAATAGTACTGATGTGGAAACACCCAAATGTCTATCAGCAGAAGAGATGAATAAACTGTGTTACAGTCATAAAATATTCACAATTAAAGTGATAAACTGCACATATTAAAATAGATGGAACTTATAAACATAATTTTGAGCATCAGATGTCAGAACACACACAGAAAAATACACACAGTATGATACTGTTCAAAAACAGACAAAACTTTGTTATTTGCATATATAGATGAAAATATATTTATTTTAAAATGCGAGGGAATGATTCTCAGTGAAGTCAAGAATATTAGTTACAGCTGGGAAAATGGAGGGGGTTTGTAATCTAGCAAGAGGCCCATGTTTCTTGAAAAAGATGTTTCTACAATACTAGCAAAATTCTACATCTGATTTGATGATGTTTACATGAAGTTTACTTCATATGAACTCATTAAATTGCACATATATGTTTCATGCTATGTGTCATATTTAAGGATATATATAAATAATTTTCATTATATAATTGTAGCTATGATCACATTTATGTAAATTTATGTAAAATTATTAGGATAATATTAACAACATCAATATATAAATATCATTATTCAAAATAAATAGAAAGATTGAGTGTAGCTGCTATTTGTATCAATGAAATCTGAAGCAATATTTGTCCCACCATAATTTGTTGAAAGTGAATATGGCCCAGAATTTGGGCTATACAGGCCCACTGGACATACTAGGACACAACAGTGGACAAATAAAAAATTTACAGATCTCAGGAAAAAGCAATATGTGCCTTGTCTTCAAATCTTGTTCCAACAACTGCTATTTGGAATAAAAAATAAACACTTTCCTTATGTCATACATCAATTGTGGTTGGTAACAGTGTCCCCCAGATACTAATTTCTACTACAAGACTGCACAACTTATTCCAATAGCATACCCCAATAATTCAGTTACTCAAACACCCTTTCAGTTGAAATTTCTCTTAATGATTCATAAGCCACAAAAGTAGAAGTAAAAAATGAAATATTAGTACTCTGGCTAGGATTATCAACACATAAATTTAATCACATATCTGTTAAAAAAATTAAGTAAACTACTTACATAATCCAGAAAGGAAACTAATCGAAAGAAAATTTTGAAAAATATATTCATAAGAAGTTCTTTTCACATAAAGTATAGGAAATAGAAAAAATCGGGTAGCTACAGAATTTTATTTTGTGTGGCCTAGAACTGACACTGATTACTGTAAGTTCAATTACCTGTGGTCCTCTTTAGTTTAATTAAATGTTTCCAAAAAATATAAGTTAAAGCCTTCCATCTGGACCTTTATCAATCTCTTTTCTCCTCTAAAATACTTTTTAAAAAATGAACACAATTACTATAGAATCCATCAGGTTGTATTTGATTTTTCACTGTTTTTCTCAAAAACATTAATATCATCTTCCCACACATCATTTTCCTATTCCAAAAACTGGCATTGTGGTTTCCTAAGCACGCGCTTGACACTAAACAGGTTGACTGTTCTAGGAAAGAACTTGCATACTTCATTGTGATTTTATTCCATCTGGTGCAATGGTGCCATCTATAGGCGTTACTGTGCATTTTCGTCTGTATGCCTAAAGATACAACAATGTATCTAGCGAGGCTATTAAATATTAACATTTTGAGATAAGTTACCAGACAAAATGGAATAGGTTTAATATGGACCTTCCTTAAAAAAGCTTAAAATCAAGATAAGATTAAAAATCAACACATGTAGAATAATTTGAACTGAATTAATTCCTAAATTGTGTGAGCTGATTTTTCAAAACAGCAAATTTTATACCAGTGACATAGAAAAAAAAAAAAAAAGTGCTGAGTACCCTTACTTCATCTTTTCTCTAATTGCCGCACCTCCTCTCCTTGTTAGGCAAGTGTTAACTGAGCCGCATTCAAACTAGTTTCCTCAGGCCACACTGTTGACGTGGGTGGTAGGGAAAGGATTCAGATCTGTGATCTCTGACCTCAAGGCTAACCTTCTTTCCTTTCTACCACAGTCATCCTCAAGGCTAACCTTCTTTCCTTTCTACCACAGTCATAAGTCTCAGGGGAAATCCTCCCACAGCTTCAAAAAGTGGTGAGAGGGTCTGGCAGCCCCGCTTTTCCAAGCTGGATCACAGTGTCTTCTGTGTAGCTTTAAAATATGCATTATTACCAACCAACTGCTGGGCTCCGTTGCACCGGATGTTTTTCTTGCAAAGATACGCTATAAATAAAAATTGTAATAAAGTACGATCCAGGAAACAGCTGGTTCCTGGGATGAAGGCAAACAAATGACTAAGCAGTTAACTGCATTCCCCTTGATTTCAACGCTGGGTGAACTCACCCTTTCTAGAGAGAATAGGAACAGTCAATGAGTGACCCAAGTTGACAGCATCTTTTCATACCTGAAACAAAACTAAACTAAATACTTTTCATACTCCTCCAACCCATGCTGTTTAGTCACAGCTTCCCTATCATGGGAAGGAAGAAATATCTTGAAAGGAAACATCATGCCCTACAATTCTCCCATCATTCATCAAGGCTTTCCTTGCATATGCATGCATTCAGTCAACAAATACTTCCCAGTATCCACCTTGTGTCATAGGCAGAGGACACATAAGTTTGAACAAAACAGTCCTTACCCACAAAGAACTTACAGTAGTAGAAGGGTTAAGCGTGGGAGACAGTACAGTCAGACATAAATAAATTACACATTGTAAGTTATCATTAAATATTTATTAAATAAAGTTATTTCTGGTTAAGAAAAGGGCTTCCCTGGTGGCTCAGACAACCAAGACTGCCTGCAGTATAGGAGACCCAGGTTCAATCCCTCGGTCAGGAAGATCCCCTGAAGGGAATGGCAACCCACTCCAGTATTCCTGCCTGGAATATCCCATGGACAAAGGAGCCTGTGGGCTAGAGTTCATGGGGCCAGAAAGAGTCAGACACGACTGAATGACTAACACTTTCTACACTTTTCTGGCTAACTTGGCCCTTATTGACCCCTCACTCTGATCTGTCTGATGTCCAGAGTGCTTACACTGTGTAACACTGTCTGGCCAGGTGGGCTTCTGGAGGGAATGGGCAGTGGTTTATCCACCTTTGCTATCCTGATATAATCCAGGAAGGACCTGACCCAACAAGTACTTTACTACGTGCTGGTGGCAATAGAGGAAGTAAGAGGGAGGGGTCGGATGAGAGAAGAAGGAAGAAGTATAGGAAGTGAAAGAACAAAAGAAAGAGAAGAAAGGGGGCATCTCATTGAACTATTCTTTGCTTTAGGAAAACTAAAGCATTTCTCACTTGTGAAATAATAATAATAATCTTTTCTACCTCAGTGGAACCTGAGTAGAAAACCAGAAATCGAGGCAGAGGTAAGTAAGAATCTGGTCCCCTGTAAGGAGTGGGAGAGCTGCTGAAGGCAGAGTCCTGTGGGAACAACAGCGGGAGGGCGCTTCACATCCTGCTCGCTTGGGAATCACAGCCTCCAGATTTTATTACCTTGGGTCCCAGGATTCAGGTGCCTTTGGGTCAGCACATGGCCTGTGATTCCTTCTATATCATTTTCTTTTGTGGAAAGGATACTATAAAAATGGGAGTATTAGAAGAATTCAAGAAAAGAAAGGAACACAGGAGAATAAGGAGTCACGTTGCTTGTTCTCACTGCTCCACTAAGAGCAATGCAAGCTCTGGGCTGTTGCGGTTTCTCCCTTGAATGGGTGCCTCTCTAGTTATTCTGCTGCACACTCATTTCTGCTGGTCTTTTTAAACTAGTGTTGAAGACAATTAGGATAATAAGGATGCGAGTCATGTCTACGATGTTCTTGAAATCTTCCAGATGCTGACATGGAAAGCAGCAGACCCCAGGTGTTTGCCATCCTCACATATAATGGCATTCTGTCAACAGATAAAGTGACAGCAGGACACCAGCTATTAAAAACAACTGCATTCCAACAAGAGCTTTAGAACAAATTCCAATATTACATTTGTAAAATACTGATTATGGTGTCAGACTCCTCGTCCCATATATTTTGTTGAAACTGAACTTACGAAGTCTGTAAGTGGGAGATTAGTAGATATGGATATGGATCTATATATACAGAGACATAAAGAGAAACATATAAATACAGTCACGTATGTGATAGAATGTCAAGAACACGCTAGGTATCCATGAAAGCTATATTAAACCTTTCAGTCAAGGTTTCAAAACCTAATTTAAAATTGATAGGATTTAACTCTTGACAGGAACAGGTATTTTAAATGCTAAATTAACTTAGTATCAAAAAATGCACTACTTGTTTTTAAATGAATCTCGATTCCTAAATTAATCAGGTTATTTCTAATCCAAAATGTCTTACTTTCACACAACGAGGAGTTACTGGAAGAAATTTGAATAGGATCAGTGCCTGGCACCTTTTCTAAATGCCCTGCTTTGTATCCAAGACTTGGCAAACCTCATCTGCCCTTTCCTCCCCACTCTACCATCCCAGAGATGAAAAACACATGTGAGGACCCTTCTGATCCTGACCCTATGTGCTCCTGGATCACCCAGGACTAACATCATCTTGCATCAACCACCTACTAAAGAATATGATGCTGTTCTGTGAAAGCTTTTTACTTCAGTGAGGTCTGAAAGTTCTCACTGTCATGCTAAACAAGAGTTTGAGACTTGGCAGCCCAATGTGCGGTCGCCTCTGTACCACAGCAGCCGAAATCTTGGCAGTCAGTCAAAAGCTAATGAAAATTTCAAAGGTACAAAGCTCTTCTCACAGCGCTGGAGAAGTGAGAGAGCTTTCAGCAGGATCATAACAGGTGCATCAAAGTAATCCAAAAGGAAAAAAAAAAAAAGTGGCTTCTTGGACCCAGCAAAAAAAATTTTTAAAGCTAAAAATTAACAATATACACATAAACCCTGTTTTATATATGTCAAAAAACTCCTTTCAATATTCAGCATGTAATTGTAAGATAATCAAAACAGATCTGCCTGAACTTTAAGAAGTCATAAGTATCAGATTTTTTTTCAGAATTAAAGAACAAATGCACATGTCTATAGCTTGAAATGCCTCACTTTGGAATTTCTGCTGGAAATCACAGAAATGTAGCAGCTATATAACCCTTTGGTATAACTGCACAAGATGTAATTTTAACAAGTGAAACATATGTGAGAAACAAGGATTGTGGACTTCATTTAAGCTCTGTATTTCCTGACAGCAATCCAAAGAGGTCAAGATATTTAATACCAATATACTGTTGGCAACTGGGAAGAACTAATACAAGCAATAGCTCTCTGATTTTCCAACTCCTGTTTCTCCATATCTGCTACTGGAGTTTAGGTTATTCTAAAAATTAAGCCAGTGGTAGTACAGGACTAACAAAAATCAAGAAAGTCATCCCCTCTCTGCCGGTGGATAGGATGAAACAGGGCAATAAGGAAGTACAGAAGAGGAACTCAAACCACACGGCAACCTGTGGGATACTGGACAATATACCAAACAAAAATGGAAGAAATGCAAGATTAGAACATGACAAATCAGAACTTAACGTTGATTCTCAGTCTCTATTTCCCCACTTGGAAAATGTAAGGAATGATACTTGTGTGCATGCTGTCGTTTGCAACTCTGTGACCCCATGGACTGTAGCCTGCCAGGCTCCTCTGTCCATGGAATCTCCAGGCCAGAATACTGGAGTGGGTAGCCTTTCCCTTCTCCAGGGGATCTTGCCAACCCAGGGATCAAACTCAGGTCTCCGGCATTGCAGGCAGATTCTTTACCAGCTGAGCCACAGGGGAAGCCCAATAAACTCTAAAGTAACAGCATTTTTATATTGACAACTTGGACTTCTCCAAGTGTTATTTGGAGCCTGTGCTAGTCCATTTCATCTCATGTAGAACGTTCACAACGTTTTCTTCATTGAAAGTACAAATCTTTTGAATTCAACACATAAAGCCAGCTTTCAGGTGCTGCGCTTCTGCCTTATTCACAGTCTGTCTGCTCCGTTCTGTTTCACTAGACTCAGCAGACCGCCTTGGAGCTTCGGCTCTGGCTCATTACACAGCAGCTCCACACCGTGGCTACGCTGAGAAAACGCCTGAGAGTGAAAGCAGCTGTGTGTACTTAGACATTTGCTGTGATGCAGTAACATCACTGATGAAAGATGTTAGCAATGTATGATTGTCTTCTGTATATGGATTCGAGCACATAGAACAACACTGGATGCTTCCATTTAGTGAAGAATGATTTAAACACAGTCTTTATTTCAGTGGATTGTAATAATGATTTTCTTTTGTCCACAGCAGCATTTTATTCAAGGCAATTTGTACTAGAGACATAAAGGACCGACAACCACTACAAGAAGAAATCTCTCAAAAAATACTTTAAATATAAAGTTGCTTTGTATTCATGATATTAGGTTATAAAACTAAAGTAGATAGCAAGTGCATGAATTTTGTAACCACATAGTTGTGGAATTACAGAAATAACACTGGCTTTGTAGTCAGATTTGGGTTCAAGTCTAGTCTAAGCTTAGCCATTGACTGGCTCTGACAGGCAGGTAAAAGTACAGTCCAGAAACAAGGGAAATGAAATGGCCAGTTCTGAGACCACTTAGGAATCAAAGTTAAAAAAAAAAAAAGAAATAAAAAGCAGCAGAAACAAAATTTACTTCTTGAATTATTTCCCAAAGTGTAATGCTGCTTTATTAATTAATATTTGATTGAAGGTATTCACAGCCATTTACCTAAAACAGAAATCCTTTCATTGCAGTGCATCTTCTATACATATGTGTGTGTGTCCATTTCCTTTATTGACAAGTTTGTGTTACTTAGTAATTTATTATGTAACCTTCTCTTTTCACTTTGAATGAAAAGTATTGGATTTGAAAGATTTAGGGTTGTCATAAATCTGTTCAGATAATGTCTATGTGTATTTATATTATGTCAAAAAAGTCAAAGTATTGCTTCTCAAACTTAGTGGCTAAATCTTGGATGCTTTTTGAAAATGAAGATAACTGGGTCAATTTTCAATAACTATGATTAATTAGGTTTTAGAGGAGGACCTTAGTAGTCTGTATTCTTAAACTCTAGGTATATCTGATTTTGGTTGGTCTCCAAGCTGGCTTGGAGAAGCACTGACTTATTAGCAAAAATATACTTCCCTTTGAACACTTGAAAAAGATGCATTGAATTTATTGAAACTCTGTTATAAATATTCCCACAAAAACATTGCAAATATAAGCTTTGATGTAATGTAAAATTCTGATCATTGGTAATGCTGATAATATTGCTAAATTAATTAGTTCATTTGCTTGGTTTCTTTCTCCCCATGCTCAGTCCCTTCAGTCTTGTCTGACTCTTTGTGACCCTATGGACTATAGCCCACCAGGCTCCTCTTGTCCATGGGATTCTCCGGCGAAGAATACTGGAGTGGGTTGCCATGCTCTCCTCCAGGGGATTTTCCTGACCCCAAAATTGAACCTGCATCTCCTGTGTTGCAGGCAGATTCTTTACCCACTGAGCCACCTGGGAAGCCCTTCTTTCTCCCCACTTCCTACCAAATTGTGTACATATACCAACTTAAAATATAACCATTATATTTCCATCCCCCATTCCCAATAAGTAATATATGTAAAGCTCCTAGATCATTTTTAGTTAAATTTTCTATGGGATTTTCTCGTGCTCAATGGAAACCAGGCATTTAAAAACAAACAAACGAAGCACTATTTTGGTCTACTTCTAAAATTTACTACTTAGTCTTGGAGAAGTAACTCAGCTTGTCTGAACTTCATTTCCTGTTCTGTAAAAGTGGGAAAATACATCACAGGATTATTTTAAGGATCCCAAAAGTAATTAATGGGAAAGGTCTTTAAAAAAATAAAGAAGTGTTGCAACACTGTGAGGCATTATCCCTTGTTATGCACTTACTTGAATCATGCTATTTAAGAATTAATTTTTGGTTGTTTTAATGTAAAACTTAAAATAAAGATGAAATTGAATAAAGTGAAATTAAATTAAAAATTTAAAACAGAAACTTATTTCTCCTAATATGTGGAAAAAACAATTCACTAAAGAGGAAATGCATTACATTTGTCAATGACTCATACAAGACAAAATATGCAATTTAAACTTCACTAAATACTTCTCCATATATTAGTAAAAAGAACCTTAGTCCACTTTTGAAGAACAAAATTTTAACAAATTTTCATCTTCAGCTGCAAAGCTGAACAAAACTATGGTACTTAATACAAGAAGATTCCTGGAAACCCTCTGCCACCTAGAGTACAAAAGTCATCCTAGGGATCCTTACTCTAATTGGTCTACATGCTTGTAACTGGTCTTCAGAGAATTATCTTTGAGTGTGTCCAGGTCAGGTTTGAAGTTATAATTTGGAGTGGGAATAATATACATACTGCATTTTCTAAAGAGCATCCAGCCTGAGAATCAATATAGCATTTCATTTTCATTTTAGCAGCACTGTAAATTAAAGTCCCATTTATAAGTGTTTTAATATAGCACTAAGGGACTCTTGGGCACATTTTAGTTTTTCATTAATATATGTCTCTTGTGTGTTGCAAGATACATGTGAACTGAATAAGTCCCTTCGACCGTTCAAAGTGCTAATTAATGATCCAATAAAGCAAAGCCTAGGGTATCTTAACAGCAGCAAAATACAACTCTTTAATTTGGAAAATAAAATATTAAATTATCCCTTCCAATAGCTCTTAAGCAAATGCATAAAATAAGTATCAAGGGATTAAAGGAAATCACAAAGATTCTTTAACTATATATTTACATGTAGAATATTGCCCTGCTGCCCATTTTCAGCCTTAGAGTTAAATATTGTCAGCTCAGATTTGCATGGGGGTAGAGGGTAGACTATGAGGGTTGGCAGTGAAGGAGTTTGTAAAGTTGTACAATTAAAATATTTTTGAAAGTAAAGAGGCAACCATAACACATCCTCTCTCATGGCCCTACTAATTTTTGAGCCACCCACTTTTCTGACAGTTTGCTAAAGGCAGAAGAGAGAGAAAAAGACAGTGAAGGCTCTGCTTTGCCATGTGGTTCAGAGAAGTAACAGTTCCGCCAAGTGCTAAAAAGTCCACAGTGAAACAATTCAGCACACTGCTCTCCCTCTCTGCTCATTCCATGACCTTCCATCCAGGAGAGAAAGAAGGTAGACCCCTCATTTCAATGTGGCCTGCAAGGTCCTTTACTGAGATCCCATTTCCTTTCCTTTAGCTGCCTCAGCCTGAATCAAAGTTCACACCTGTACATCTCCAGAAAAATTTTAATCTAATTGGCAGGTCTTTCTTGTGCTTCTGCCCTCTTCGGGACTCAAAGTGGGCATAATGACGTGTTATGCTAATAGGCTGTACAATTATTAAATGGTTCTTTGAGATCATTTTTGCACATCAAAAGCTATTAATATGAGCAAGAATTATCGGGCAAAGTCCAAATAAGAAAGAGAATGATTCTCTTTTTTTTTTAAATTCAAGTCTTTTGATGGCTCACAGTAACTAGTAGCTGACAGTGCATCAGCTAAATAAAACATTAGCCTTAAGCAAGAGATGTCAAGAAATTCTTCCAAATTACTTGTCATGATAGGTGGTTGGTGAGCACTGGGATGAAAAATCAATGTCATAACTGCAAAGTGTATGTTGGCACATGGGCATGGCAATGGGACTCCACGGAGAAAAGATCAGCTTGAGGACAAAAATACCAATGGCATTATGATTTCATCTTGCAGTGAAAACAAGCAGGCAAACATACCATTCAGAGATTAATTGGACCTTAAAACAGTGACTTTTTTAAATGCCAAAATATGGTAAGAAGTAACATATATATCACAAGGCAGTACATAGATATATACATACAACCAAGTATAGGTGGGTATACATGTAAAACCAAATGAAAAGTCTCACAAAGTAATATTTATGTGTATGGAACAGTATACTCTGCTTTATTCTGTTCTTTTTTATTAATAATTAAAAAGTAAAGGTGGTTTTAAATTGATTTCATAACCTTCTGGTGGACCACAATTCCACAATTTGAAAAATATTCAGCTATCTCCAATTATTAACTTTTATTGCCAGGATGAATCATCTATACTAATATCTCAATACTGACAGTACTAAAAAGATGTATCATTGATAATTCTTATAAACAAAATTTTTAAAATTAACATTCTGGTTTCAATTACAATTACCAAAAATATACAATCCATTGCTAAACACTTTGTGTTTCTAAATACTTCTTACAGATAATTTTAAGTATTGTTAAACCATCTGCTTTGTAAGAAGGAAGCAAAAAACACTATCAGTTATTTATTTCCTTTCATATTGTAATTGATTTACTCTTACATCAATGGTGGTTGTTTAGTCGCCAAGAGTCGGACATGACTGAGTGACTAAGCTGCGTGGTGACTACACACATGGCATAATCCACACTTTCAGAGACGGTTTTTGAGACAAAGAGGGGATCTGCAAATTTAAGGAACTCAGCAAATATCTGTGTCATGGAAAATTATGAATGCTGGATAAAATTTGATATAATTCAAGCTAACAAACAATTATAAACCTAGAAATGTGTTTAAAATGTCAGAGGGCTGAGGTTTTAAAAGAAAAATCATGTGTTTACAATGTCAGACGGATAAGGTTTCAAAAGCAAAATCAAAGAAACAAATAAAACATACTTATTTCTGAAGAAGAAGAGGAAAAAAAAAACAAAAAACAAAAACCTGGGCCTGGATGTCTTAGAGATTTACTCCTACTCAAAATCTGGTTTAGATTTAGATAAAACCATAGAGAACTGCTTTCTTACTATTAACAGTCTTGACATTTTTTCTTCAATGACCAGGCTATCAAAATCTTCCCCCATTATTTCAACACAAGGAAATGCAAACATTAGAGAAAACAGTAGCAAGACTGGCATCTAGACTAAAACCGAACGAGGAAGTAGATTGTCCCAGACTTGAATAGTAAAAATATATATATATATATATATATATATATATATATATATATATAAAGTTAATGTGGTCATAAAAGATTATTAGGAAAAAAAGTAACATTATAGTTAAGAGCTCCTGATATCTCAGTCCTTTTTATCTTATAAAAGTCCTACAGAAACACAGGAGGTAATTAATTTTGAAATGTATAAAGGATATATATGATGCATAAAAATGAAAAAAAATCAAATAAAAATATATCTCTAAACTTACAAAGCTAAATATCTGCCAGACCATATCCTGACCACTAGAAACAGGAAAGATTAGTGTACTTTTTTAAATATATAGGAAAAAGAAATTTTGTAATCTACTCTTAAAATCAATCCTATCTCAAAAAATTCTCTTGGCAGAATGTTTGCCATTTACTCACTTATATTCAAATCCCTAAGTGTGACACATGTGATTTTATTTTATCTCTATTAACAAAAGAGACTGAGCATAACCTGAACTTTACATGAAAATAGCCACATGAGTGATGAGATGATAGGAAATGCAATCAAGGAAGATATTGTAAGAGGAAATTGGATTGCTGTGAGGTAATGAATAAGACTGAAAAGGGATGACCCATAGGGGTCCTACAAATACCTTCCACTCAATCACACTAGAGTATCATGGATTTGAGTGACATGTGTTTACTATTTTAAACTTCTGACCTTTTAAATTTGAGTGCTTGTTTCCTTACAAGGAAAGAATACACAATGAAAAGCAAGCTAAGTAAGACATTTAAATAGTCACTTAAATGGACTAATCTCATCTCTAATAATTTTTTTTAATTCAGTTTTCAATTCCTAAGCTTAAAAATATTATATGTTTAGTTTTATTCAAATAATAACAAGGTGTGTATGTCTGAATGATGTTTTCATAGAACCACTTTGTTTTGCTGCTGCTGCTGCTGCTAAATCGCTTCAGTCGTGTCCGACTCTGTGCGACCCCATAGACGGCAGCCCACCAGGTCCGCCATCCTTTGTTTTGGTTTGGTTTTAAAGAGGGTTTTTAAACATAAGTTTATTTTCTTAATCAATATAAAAATCATCAAGTTGCTAGTACCATCTCTAAAGCATTCATAAATTATAAATGAAAATGTCTATTTCTTTTCATTTCAAAGACATGTTACTTCATTATATAACAAATAAAATTAGTTCAGAAATTGAAGAAATAAAAACCTAGGCTTGGTACTTTCTTTTTATCATTAGTAGAGAATATGAGTGTGGGACTTCTGCTCCCAATATTAACATTTTCCTATATCTCTTTTCTTTCGAACTGTTAAAAATAAATTCTCAAATATTAATAGAAGACAGTAATCTTTTGGTACCAATAGTATTCATTTTTGTATTTGGCAATTAATAAAACCCTCAATATAAATGAACTAAATTTGCTCTTAAACTCTAATCATGTTGCCGTTACTGTTCCTACACAGAACATATTCTCTTCAATAAATTTATTTAACAAATACTTTTGAAGGACCTATAGTGTTCAAAACACCAGGCTAAATCCTATTCGTATATATATTTAATATAAATAGAATGTGTCATGATTAGTGTAGAATCCATATGTCCAGGCCTCAATTATTATAGATTCTGCCATTAAAAGCTTTATAATGGGGTGGAGGGAAAAATATGTACACATACATAAACACACAAAATATTCATCAAGAGGCGAATAAAACTGGAAATTTTTTAAAGGAACTCATGTGTAAAGCAAATTTTAAGATATTAACACATCATCTTTCAATTCCTGAGAAAATGTGCTTATTGTAGTCTCTTCAGATTATCCTACACTTTTAAATCATTGCTTTTATAAAAACCCTTCTCTTGTTATTTAGACGAGAAAGATCTCCCTACCACAGACCTTCTTTCCTATTTACTCCTTACCCCATAATGTGTGCTTATCCTTCTTCCTAACGCCTAATGTAAATATTTGCAGACTCTGTAACTATGTGTCAACCAAGCTGTCAATCCAGTGACTCTCCTGGGTACTCTTTTGATGTGAACACAGCCCAATAACAGGACCACAGTGCCGGCTGAGGCACTGCATGCAACTCAGCTGTCAGCCTGCCACCTGCTTTCCTCACGGTCACAGTTTTCCTTGTGTTCCATGCTGCTCACCTAGCAGAAAAAGCACTCTGTCACCAGCAGCTGCAGATGAACCACATTCAGTTGCTGACTAATTTCAGGGGCAGATGCAGAACTCTTAATTTTGCCTTTCAAAGATCCTTTTTTTAATGTACCAACTGAATGCTAAGCTTTTGTCCAAATGTCTTGGCTAAATTTTATCTGCCTTATTTGGGGAATTCTAAAAGAATAGGAATTTATTGAAATGACCTCAGATGATTCATTTAAAGAAGAAAAACAAAAACTGGGAATTGTGTTTTTATTTATTAATAAAAAGATGGATGAGAAAATGCTTTCCCAATATTAAAAAATAAATTATTCAATATCAATACAAACATCATCATTTGTATAGTAATAAAGTTCATTTTAACAGTGTTTGATGCTATACTATGCTCAAACAAGTACTCTCTAAATTATAGAATAAAATGAGACACCAGGAAGAGAAACATAATCTAGAATTGGGGATTCTGGAAGTTAATTATAATTCTTTATCAAAGCTTAATTTTAAAGGAAAAAGTTGAGCATGAATTTTTTATTTAGACAAACATCAAAACTGTCTTTTTCAAAATGAGATAATTTATGTGAGCCTGTGCTATAAATTTTATCCTACATTAAGAAGTCATAATTATTGTTAAACAGCTTATACATTTTATATGTAAGCAAATTAGTATTTTATTTTATAGCCCAGCTTAGTAAAGTAGAGCAATACTATGACACATTAGATGAAACTGAAGTTTATGAAGCATAGATAATAAACTAAAAGGGAAAATAAATAATTTTACAACTAGATATGCCATAAGAAAAAAATCAGCAATTAAAGTTTCACATACCTGGAAAAAGATAAAAATCAAGTTGAGAACTACCATTAAAAAAAGAAAATAAAAGTAGACTAAAGAACAAAACCTAAACAAATCTATAAAATATTGAATAAAAAAGAAAACGATACTCTTTTAGCCTGTTCAAATGAAGATATATATTTCCTCTCCATCTGATACCTTATTACAACAGAAATAGAGAAGTAATCATTTCAACCCACAAATAGAGAGATCAGGAATGCACTAACAGCAAAGAGAAAATATCAACACATTTTTGAAAGAAAGCATGTGGAAAAGTGGTGTCAGGTGAAGCAGGCAGAGAAAGCCTGAGTGGGAAGAGGACAGGCAACAGCCAAGGAGGGGAGCGAGGTCGACACTCAGAATGTAGAGGGGATGAGGGGGCAGGAGGAGCACCTCATTTACTATGTATACTCAAAAGAGGTAGCAAGTCAGAAATGAGAGGAGTGAGCATTTTATTTAAAGCAACTAGGACATTCTAGAAGAACTAAGCAAATCAATATCAGTAGATGGACAATGTTGGGGAAGGCAAATGAGGAGGTTGAGGGCTCCTCATTGGCATCCATCAGAAGGATAATTAGTTAAGAGGTGTCTGGAACAGACACACCAGAAAATAGCAATGAAAGTATCTATTTAGGGACATGAAGATAGAACAGAAAGATCCCAGAACGGAGGGCTAAATTTTGTTGCCTTTGGTATACTGCTACTGCTAAGTCACTTCAGTCGTGTACGACTCTGTGCGACCCCACAGACAGCAGCCCACCAGGCTCCCCCGTCCCTGGGATTCTCCACGCAAGAACACTGGAGTGGGTTGCCATTTCCTTCTCCAGTGCATGAAAGTGAAAAGTAGAAGTGAAGTCGCTCAGTCATGTCCGACCCTCAGCGACCCCATGGACTGCAGCCTACCAGGCTGCTCCGTCCATGGGATTTTCCAGGCAAGAGTACTGGAGTGGGGTGCCATTGCCTTCTCCAGCCTTTGGTATAAGGGGGAGGTAATTCAGAGGAACTGTTACTTTTTGTGATAAACCCTTTGATGACATTTCACTTTTTAGTGTATAGCTTACTTGGGAATAATTAAATAATAAATAAACATTATCAACTCATACATTTTTAAAATGAAATAAAATTTATTTCTAAATCTCCAGGTATGTCAACAGTTAATACCTAAACTAAATCGCCAATCAGTGTATTGATTGTTATAAGACATTTCAAAAAAATAAAACAAAAATAAGTAAATATTTGGTGGCAGTTATTGTAAAATCATTCTTGCTCTAATTTAATCCAAGCAGATATCTGTAGTTCATCCATAAAGAGACAGTAGTTTTGGATCTTGCCAAATTTCTTCAGTAAACCTAAGACAATTTTTCTTCTTCTTTCCTTACTTCCTCCCTCCCTTCCATCTTACTTATACACATTCTGTGATTCACCTACTCTGTATCTAGTAGTCTCCTTCTATATGAGATTCTAGAACATACAGATATATAATATAAACTACTAATCCCAATTATCACTAGATAATGGGAAAGCTGTACCTACAAACTAGTAATTACAATAAATGTATTAAATAGTAAGATAGCTTTAGGTTCATGTACTGAAATGCCTGATGAGAAAAAGCTTAAAAACTGTCATTTAAAAGTGGCCAACTTTTCTGTTTGAGCAGACCCAGATGAACCTTCTCTAAGGAAGGACTGCTTCCACCAAAGATACACAAAGATTTTAATGAATTGGTAGTTGAGACTGTTGCTTTGCTATTATGTGTTCTCATACTATTAAGCCAATAGTCATAGAAAGCATGCATTAGTACACTAGATGGAATGACTGATGCTGATTATCAAGAGATGACTGTGTTGTTACACAGTGGGGTCAGGGAAGACTCTGTAACCAGAAGTTTCACTGGGTACATCTTATTCCTTTTATGTTCAATGGTATGTTTCATGAAAGACTATCAGTCAGTTCAGTTCAGTTCAGTCGCTCAGTCGTGTCCGACTCTTTGCAACCCCATGAATTGCAGCATGCCAGGCCTCCCTAATGCTCAAAATTCTCCAAGCCAGGCTTCAGCAATATGTGAACCATGAACTTCCAGAAGTTCAAGCTGGTTTTAGAAAAGGCAGAGGAACCAGAGATCAAATTGGCAACATGCCCTGGATCATGGAAAAAGCAAGAGAGTTCCAGAAAAACATCTATTTCTGCTTTATTGACTATGCCAAAGCCTTTGACTGTGTGGATCACAATAAAGTGTGGAAAATTCTTCAAAAGATGGGGATATCAGACCACCTAACCTGCCTCTTGAGAAACCTATATGCAGGTCAGGAAGCAACAGTTAGAACTGGACATGGAACAATAGACTGGTTCCAAATAGGAAAAGGAGCACATCAAGGCTATATATCGTCACCCTGCTTATTTAAATTACATGCAGAGTACATCATGAGAAATTCTGGGATGGAAGAAGCACAAGCTGGAATCAAGATTGCCGGGAGAAATATCAATCACCTCAGATATGCAGATGACACCACCCTTATGGCAGAAAGTGAAGAGGAACTAAAAAGCCTCTTGATGAAAGTGAAAGAGGAGAGTGAAAAAGTTGGTTTAAAGTTCAACATTCAGAAAACGAAGATCATGGCATTTGGTCCCATCACTTCATGGCAGATAGATGGGGAAACAGTGAAAACAGTGTCAGACTTTATCTTGGGGGGCTCCAAAATCACTGCAGATGGTGAATGCAGCCATGAAATTAAAAGACGCTTGCTGCTTGGAAGGAAAGTTATGACCAACCTAGATAGCATATTCAAAAGGAGAGACATTACTTTGCCAACAAAGGTCCATCTAGTCAAGGCTATGGTTTTTCCAGTGGTCATGTATGGATGTGAGAGTTGGACTATAAAGAAAGCTGAGCCCCGAAGAACTGATGCTTTTGAACTGCGGTGTTGGAGAAGACTCTTGAGAGTCCCTTGGACTGCGAGGAGATCCAACCAGTCCATTCTGAAGGAGATCAGTCCTGGGATTTCTCTGGAGGGATGCTAAAGCTGAAACTCCAGTTTTGGCCACCTCGTGCGAAGAGTTGACTCATTGGAAAGACTCTGATGCTGGGAGGGATTGGGGGCAGGAGGAGAGGGGATGACAGAGGATGAGATGGCTTGATGGCATCACTGACTCGATGGACGTGAGTCTGAGTGAACTCCGGGAGTTGGTGATGGACAGGGAGGCCTGGCGTGCTGCAGTTCATGGGGTCACAAAGAGTCAGACATGACTGAGCAACTGAACTGAACTGAAGCCTCCCTGTCCATCACCAACTCCCGGAGTTCACTCAAACTCACATCCATCGAGTCACTGACGCCATCCAGTCATCTCATCCTCTGTCGTGCCCTTCTCCTCCTGCCCCCAATCCCTCCCAGCATCAGAGTCTTTTCCAATGAATCAACTCTTCGCATGAGGTGGCCCAAAGTACTGGAATTTCAGCATTAGCATCATTGCTTCCAAAGACCATCCAGGACTGATCTCCTTTAGAATGGACTGGTTGGATCTCCTTGCAGTCCAAGGGACTCTCAAGAGTCTTCTCCAACACCACAGTTCAAAAGCATCAATTCTTCGGCGCTCAGCTTTCTTCACAGTCCAACTCTCACATCCATACATGAAAGACTAGCAATACAATAAATGCAGGAGCTTTGAGGATTAGACCTTCTGGATAAAATCCGAGTCATTCTCTCTGAGGTTCTCTCTGCAAACAAGGAGAACATGAAATGAGAGATGAAAGAGAGAAGTGATAGTTAACAAAATGACCTTGTAATCAAATGCAAAACAAGGACTGGAGACACAAATCTGAGTTATGAATATAGCTGCATACACACTATTGCATGCATGTATATGCTCAGTGGTGTCCAACTCTTTGCGACCTCATGGGCTTTAGCCCACCAGGCTCCCCTGTCCATAGGATTTTCCAGGCAAGAATACTAGAGTGGGTTGCTATTTCTTCCTCCGTGGGATCTTCCCAACCCAAAGATCAAACCCTTGTCTCCTGCATTGGCAGGTAGATTCTTTTTACCACTGAGGCATCAGGGGTACCCGTGTAGCTGAATATTTCAACCAATTATTTTTCCCTTTGAAATTCTTTTATCTTATATTGGGTTATAAATCACAGATGCAAGAAACCAAATCCAGATCTGATATACCATCTAAATCAAGGTGCTAGACTTTGTAATAAATATGGTGACTGATGGAGCCTTGGATCCCTCCTGTTATGTGAGCCAAGGGTTTAGCAATGGGTATCTAGTGGGTTTTAGCATCCTGAAGTGGACAAGAAAGTCCCACACAATAAAGAATTAGTGAGGTACACGCAGCAAAATGTCAGTACGGCCATGGATGACAAAAACTGGTGCAAATGGAGAAAAGAATTGTGGCTTGAGCTCCAGTATGAAGTCAGAGCAAGAAAAGGAAGAATTAGCAAAGGAAATGGTGACAGGACAACTCGTGAGGTAGGATGACAACTAAAGCAGGTGGTCTCTTCAACGCCACATGAAGAAGTGGACCAAGCAGAGGGAGAAATGCAATGTCTCAACTACTGCTTATAGACCAATTACAAAGACACTTGAGAAACTGACTCTGAAAGGTGAAAGTAAAAGTCGCTCAGTCCTGTCCAACTCTTTGCAACCCCATGGGCTATACAGTCCATGGCATTCTCCAGGCCAGAATACTGGAGTGGGTAGCTGTTTTCTTCTCCAGGGGATCTTCCCAACCCAGGGATCGAAGCCAGGTCTCCTGTATTGCAGGCGGATTCTTTACCAGCTGAGCCACAAGGGAAGTCCGTGAATACTGGAGTAGGTAACCTATCCCTTCTCCAGCAGATGTTGGACTGACTCTAGGACTTAGCAAAGTAAAGATCATTGGTGACAATAGAGAAAGCAATCTTGGTAGAGTGGTAGAAGGTGAAAGGTGCTTCTTAATGACCAGCAACACTGTATATATCTTCTAACCTGATTATTATTAATCAGTAAATACAAATTTAAATTAAAAATCATACTTGGCATTGTTAATCAACTACTCTCTGACCTCCTTAGCCAACTAAGCTATTAACATTATTGCTCTTATAATTATCTAAATATTTATAAACATCATATTTAATATACATGTTATATATTATTTAATAAAACAGCTTATTACCCAAATAAGCTGCTAAATGTTAAACAACTAACTCTTGAAGATTATGCGAGTAGGCTTTAATTATAACTACTGCCAATCAGTGTAGTGTAAAAACTTCCTTCATGGTAATTTTAAGCTAACAATGTAAACTAGATCTCAAAATCTGTGAAAATTTAACATCCAGCTCTTTCTAAGACAGTATGAGCTGATTCCTGCACATTTTGTTTTGCTTCTGGTCTCAATTAGAATTCTCCTTTGTCTGCTCTCTATCAGACCACAATCCAGCCCATGACTCACTCCCTTGGTTCTGACCTGACAGGTAATATTCAGAGAGCTCTGACTCATCCTCTCTACAGTTTCTCAACAGACTTTCACTTTGTTCGATAAACATAACTTTCACATAGGATATTTTTGGTAAAATGGGGAAAACCAGAATATGAACTATATATTAGATAATATCACATAAACATTATATTTATTGTATAATGTTCTGGTTATGTGTTGGAGTTTCGTTCTTATTCTTAGGTAATTCAGGTATTAAAGTTCTTAGATAATAATTATTCAGGATAAAGTATTAAAAGTTAGCAACTTAACTTTCAAATGGTTCTGCAAGAGAAATTAAGAGTATAAGTACAAGTATATATGTGTGTGCAATATGTGAGATAGGAGAACAACTATATATTATATACAATATATAATGTGCATATATAGTGTGTGTATATATATTTATATATATTGTACTTACCGATAGAGAGTAAATACAATGCAGCAGAATGATAGCATTTGGTTAATCTAGACAAAGGGGATTTAATATTCACTATAATTCTGAAATGTTTAAACAAATAAGAATTACATTGTTGCTATTTATATCAATATATTTTTGGAGAGTAAACAAGTAATTTTTAAAAAAATAACTTTTCTTTACCCAACCATTTTCCAATCCACAATTTGTGAAATCAGAATAAAATTGTCTACCCAAAGACACACAACTACTTACTCAGATGAAGGATATTTTTCTAATAACTACTTCAATTCCAAATTTTCTCATCTTTAAACTTAAAAAAAGACAATCTCAAATACAAGTATTCAATGTTATGAACAGATGATCACTGTACTTTTGTTTTTAACGATTGGGAGTGTCCATTTTATTTCCTTATTTTCAGTGTGTGCTTAGTCACTCAGTTGTGTCTGATTCTTTGCAATCCCCTGGACTGCAGCCCACCAGCCTCCTCTGTCCACGGGGATTCTCCAGGAAAGAATACTGTAGTGGGTTGCCATGGCCTCCCTCCTCCAGGGGATCTTCCCTACCCAGGGATCAAACCCAGGTCTCCCACATTGGAAGCGGGTTCTTTACCATCTGAGCCACAGGGAAGGCCTTATTTTAAGTGGTTTAAATGTAATCCCATTTTGTTTTATATAAATACTTGTTCCTCATCTCTGTTCTTAGAATTTCTATATTTTTGGAAGCTATTACTTTAAAGCGTGTGTGGGCTTAGTTGTGTTCAACTGTACGACCTTATGGATTGAAGCCTGCCAGGCTTCTCTGTCCGTGGGATTCTCCAGGCAAGAATACACAAGGGATCTTCCTGACCCAAGGATTGAACCAGCATCTCCTGTGGCTCCTGCATTGGCAGGCAGATTCTTTACCACTTAGTCACCTGGGAAGTCCATTGCTTTCAAGTACTTCCTCTAAACTATATCAGTGCCACAGACTACCAGCTGGCCATCTGGGAAGAAATAATCTAAATGCCACTTTGTTAAATTCTTTATTTGAAGGATAAAACCTCCCATTGGTGAGACATTACCTTTGAAGAAAATGTTAGAAGTCAGGACTTGATTTGACTGCATTAATCACTGTTAGAAGAATTTGCTACTTACTGACTTTGGAATATAAAGAAAATTTTAACACAAATACAGATTTTTGAAGGAATAAATGTTGTTTATATATAAATTTTCTGAGAAAAGGAAAATGAATAAATTCCCCTTACCAAGAACTAGTTGCTTTTGACAATATCTAAATATCTAGATAGATTTGTCTTAATTTCTTGTACTCAATGGTGTCCATGGCTAACACTTTCATAAATTAGCTACACAAAGTTAGCATCAATCAGTTGCTTTTAAATTACAAGAGACAGTCTGCTTGGAAAATAGAGGGCTTTTGTTCTTTCTTCACAACAGAAGTATATGACTGCCACCACTGGATGGCAACCAAAGATACAGAAACATCAGGAATGCTGGATACTTCTCAGTCTGAAAAGTCTCAGCATTTCAAAGGAATTTAAGAGAATCTTACTAAAAAATGCATGTAAATGTAAAGAAAATATATACTTATAAGCTAATGATTGTATAACTTCAAAGGTATTCTTTCAACAAATCATATTTTAACACATTTTCAGGAAAAAATACTGAAGCTAGCAATGAGGATCTCATTTTTATTCATCTGTATTAGCTCAGAATGTAATAAATTTTTTAAAGTTTAGCTTCTCAGGTGTTCCTTTGATAGTACTTTCACTTAAGGAAAGACAAAATGAGTAGCAGTGAAGAGTACCATTTATAGCACATTACCAAATGTGAGACTGCCAAGATAAAAATCACAAGCTTTGAAAACAGGCAGAATTAGTTTTAACCCACAGCTTTGAAACTTAATAATTACATGAACTGGGGTAGAGTCTTACATGAAGTCTTATACAATCTTATACAAAGTCTTACACAGTTTCTTCATATATAAAATGAGGAAAATACACCTATTTCATAGGGTTGGTAAAAAGGGAAAAAACTGAACAACTCAGACAAAGGCCTCAATTATCGTGGCTGGCATATCACAGACACAAAGCAGATGGTGGCTGTTAATTATTCAGTGATATAAATGGATGCATTTTATTTATATTTGACTTCATTGCAAAAGCAAAATAATTTGTGTATTACCTTTTACTTATTCTATCTGTGTGATGCTTTCCTAAATACCCTATAAATAAAAGGTTACACCTGTGTGAAAGTGAAAGTCTCTCAGTATGGACCTATACAGTCCATGGAATTCTCCAGGCCAGAACACTGGAGTGGGTAGCTGTTTCCTTCTCTAGGGGATCTTCCCAACCCAGGGATCGAACCCAGGTCTCCTGCCTTGCAGGCAAATTCTTTACCATCTGAACCACCAGGGAGTTTAGTATTAAACTAAGTCACTGCTGTATCTTTTCTATAAAATGACAACAGCACCAAACTCTCCTCAGGAGAGCATATGCAGCATCCTAAGTCGAGCAGTGCTGTGATAGGTTGACTCTAACTTCTTTAAATTGGAAGTCAGTATTGGACAAGCAAACCCAGCTTTGAAGTGACAATAATCAGCACCTTGTGACAAGTATATTTTCTTAGGAGATGCTCAATCAGCCTGAACAGCAAACAAGGTCATGACAACAAGTAGCTATGAAAATGGACCCATCATTCTGCCTTCATTAAGCCTGTGTACAGACACCTAAGCTTGTAGCCACAGTAAATCAACTGCAGAGATAAAAGTGAACAAATTTTATACCCTCAAATATTAGAGAAAGTTCTGTCCCACTAGAGAAACATTATTGGGATTTAACATGGTGAATTACAGAGCATGTAAAAACTTATGGAAAGCGTGTGTAGAACTTCACACATTCTTCCGTTTGGACAGGCCAGTTCCACCTCAAAAGAATTTTTTTGCACATTATTTTACATTAGGTTCAAAATTCCAGTACTGTAGGAGAACTGAAGTTCAGTCAGTTCAGTATGGCAAAGAAAAGGCAAATAAAGACAGAGGGTTTGCAAGGTAAGTGACGTCTAATTCAGTGTCTTGAGTTGTTTTCAAAGCAAGATTAAGATTACTAAAAACTCTTTTCCCACATATGATCACAGAGTTACCACATGATCCTGTCTTTAGTTAAATAATAAATTATGTTGAGGAAAAAATGCTACATTTTGTTGGAAGGTTTTTTTTTTTTTCTTCCTTTTGTTAACACTTTTGAAAAACATAACTCATGTATTATCCAGCCCATTTCCATCTTTCTTTAAATCATATTGTTAAGTTGCTTTATTTGGGTACTATTTTGTTATCTTCATTTTTTAAGATCTATAAATAACCAATTTGGTTTTAAAAGTGAGATGACATGATCAGATTTGTGGTTTAGAAAATAGTTTTATGAGTAAGGACAGAAAATGAATTGGAAGTAAAGACTGGATACCCAGAGATCAGTTAGGCAGTAATCCAAATGAAAATAGCCAAGGCCTGAACTAAAACACTGGTAATGAAATGGTTAATTGGGAACAAATTTGAGGAATTTACTTTCTGGGTAGAGCTAGCACAAATCCTTGACCAGTTGGTGGAGGTATGTGAGAGACAGGAGTATCTGGAAAAGACTACCAGATTGGAGTGATGCAAATTGGACAGGGGTTACAGGAGAAACGGAGAAGGCAATGGCACCCCACTCCAGTACTCTTGCCTGGAAAATCCCATGGGCAGAGGAGCCTGGTGGGCTGCAGTCCATGGGGTCGTGAGGAGTCGGACACGACTGAGCAACTCTACTTTCACTTTTCACTTTCATGCATTGGAGAAGGAAATGGCAACCCACTCCAGTGTTCTTGCCTGGAGAATCCCAGGGACGGGGGAGCCTGGTAGGCTGCCGTCTATGGGGTCGCACAGAGTCGGACATGACTGAAGTGACTTAGCAGTAGCAGTAGCCTTACTTTACTTTTCTTCTGATACTTGTCACTTCTGATTTTATAAAGTGATTCTTGCTCTTAAAGCAGAGAGTGACTGAAGATTACACGGGCCAAGGGGAAAGTTATAGGAAGACTAAGAATAAGAAGGCTCGTATGATCTTTTCATCAGGAAAAGTGGTTTGTTTATCTAACATTCATTATAATTGTGGCATTGACCTGGAAAAAGAGTACGGCGTTATAAACATAATAGATGAAATTATATGTAACTGAGTAAGTAAACATTTTACCAGAAAAAAATGTAAAATTGGATTTGCTATTATTCAACTCCAGAGCTGAAAGCTGAATTTTACTAGAAAAACCACTCAATAGCAATTTTGTTCAGTTCAGTTCAGTCGCTCAGTCGTGTCTGACTCTTTCCAACCCCATGAACCACAGCATGCCAGGCCTCCCTGTCCATCACCAACTCCCGGAGTCTACCCAAACCCATGTCCATCGAGTCGGTGATGTCATCCAACCATTTCATCCTCTGTCGTTGCCTTCTCCTCCTGCCCTCAATCTTTCCCAGCATCAGAGTCTTTTCAAATGAGTCAGCTCAGCAAGTCTCCACAATATGCACTGGGAAACAATGATGCATTATAATACAAAGTTTCAGAAATAAGCTTTAAGAAAAAAATGAAATCAATGAAATGTCAATAAATAGTAATAAAAGTTAGAATATAATGAAATATTCTCTGAGAAATCCTCTTGTAAAGTAGGTGCTGAAGGAGAAATAGGATATTCTTAAGACAAACAAGAGGATAAAGGGCACACCTGATGGAAGGAAGAGCTGGGAGTCATGGGGCATGAAATCAAGTGGCATACATGGGAAATTACCATTAGTTATGTGATGGCTGAGGGTAAAGCACACGTGGTGGATAAAGAAGGACAGGAAGTGAGGCGAGACACATATAAGCAGATGCCAGATCTTTGGGGGCCTTTAATGTCAAATGTAGAAGCTTGAAGTTCATCTGGAAAACAGTGGGGAAGTATTCAGTTCAGTTCAGTCGCTCAGTTGTGTCGGACTCTTTGCGACGCTCCCGCATGGACTGTAGCCCACCAGGCTCCTCCATCCATGGAATTTTCTAGGCAAGAGTACTGGAGTGGGTTGCCATTTCCTTTTCCAGGGGATCTTCCCGATTTTGGGATTGAACCCGGGTCTCCCGCATTGCGGGCAGACGCTTTACCATCTGAGCCACCAGGGAATCAGATCACTTTAACAAGAACCAACTTCCCAAAGTGCCAATGAGGGCGGAGTTGGCCACACTTTCCAAGGCACCTATTGCCTTGTAGAGTCAAGCAGAGCCCCAGATCTTGCAATAGTCAAACGTGTTCCTCTGCAAGATGTTACTCTGAACAGGAAGTCACCTGACCAAAGTCTGACATTGTCTGGAAGGAAATGAGAATTTAGGAAATGTTTTTAGGTAACTAAAGCAGAGTGAGAGTGTTGAGGAAAACAAGAGAGCAAAAAGTGTAGGTCCGAGGTTTAAATAAAAGCACATAGTTTTCATGTTCCTATCTGAGATCTATTTTTTTAATATAGATTTTTATTTCAAGGTAATTTCTTATTTGTGTGTGTGCTCAGTTGGTCAATCATGTCCTATTCTTTGTGGCCCCATGAACTATTGCCCTCCAGGCTTCCCTGTCATGGGATTGTCTAGGCAAGAATACTGGAGTGGATTGCCATTTCTGCCTCCAGGGGATCTTCCCCAACCCAGGGATCCAACCTACCTCTCCTGAGTCTCCCACATTGGCAGGTGGATTCTCTACCACTAGTGCCACCTGGGACACCCCAAATTTCTTATTTAATACAGAAGAAATACTGTATAGAATTTGGAAATTTAAGAAATACATTAACAACTTTATGAGGCCATCTCAGAACATAATTGTTCCTATACACTTAAGTAGTTAGTTAACAGAATTAAGTCTGGAATTGGACATAGATAGTTAATAATCTTCAGGCACTACCACGTAGCATGGATTCACATTTTTTTATCTGAATTCATATTAAATATATAGATCCATACTACCCATAGATGAAGATGAAAGGCTTAACTATATTTTGCCTCAGCTCACAATATCCCCAAAACATAATCACATAACTGAGATCAGAAGTAGGAAACTTCTCTTTACAATGGACACCAGTTCAAGGCTTAGAGACAAATAAAAGGGTACAACAAGAAAAAATACAAGCAATGATTTTTTATAGATAACATACTCCACTTTCATTAAATGCTAATTAAGAGCAGGGAGCATACCTCTTAAATGAAAATGGCAAATAATAAAAATGTCTTAATTCAATATTATCCAGTAAAGAAGCAAAATTGGAGGAGCAGGAAAAAAAAGAAATCTCAAAAAAAAAAAAAAAGGAAAAGATCTGATTGTTTATAGGATAATAAATTATACACAGTCCCAGGGTTAAAGGTTAGCAGGAAGAGCTTTAAAGCAATTTTATTGGGCAGTTACACATTATAATGTTCATGTAGGTGTGTATCGGCAGGGACTAAAGGGAGGTTTGAAGGATTATGGAGAAAGATTTAATTACTTTCGGATGGTTGCAGGAATGGTATTTTTAGCACTGCACTGAGATTTGATCAGTGAACTAGACTTCAACACTGTCCTATTGCTCATGTGGGTCATACCACAGGCATTTGAAAATATTCACACTTTCAGTGTAGACATCTGTGCTGTTACTTGAATGAAAAAAATCTACTAGCTATTCTTACATTCTTATATACATTCAGTTGCTCAGTGCTCACACATGTAATTTATTAGGGACTGGGCACTAGAGCACAACAATGGAAATAACATGAGGTCTAGCATCATTTCCAGCTTTAACTCTGCTACTTGCTGCTGACTGGATCTTGTGTTAGTGACTTAAAGTCTCCAATCCTTACTTTCCTCTTCTGAAAATAGATATCATAATAATACCTCCTTAATACATAATTGAAGATAATACAACATACTTAGCTATGGCCTTAATAGCTATGTTTTCTACTGTTATTAACCAGAAGTAATTGTAATATTGATGTATAGGCAGTCTCTTCAGACCTTACAAAGCTGTGTAAACAAGGCTACATTAAGTTAATTTTCATCCTAATGATCATTGCCTGTAAAATGCTAGATCCAAGCTTTCTAAAGAGCCCTTGAAATCAGGTGTCTCTAAAGTCAGCCCTTGTTGGGCAGGCATCAGACCCACAGAAGCAATGATACTGCAGCACACAGCATCATGGTCTCTGCTGGGACCACAGTCTCAGCTCTGGGTTCACCACTGATACCGGTGCTCTCATGGATAGATGCTCACATCATCTATCATGGATGGTGGCTCATCAGTCCAAATGCTGTCTGTATAAGGCAGAATGCACAGGCGCACCACACTCCCATATTTCCACTGACTTCACATACAATGAGCACTAAACTGGGAAATAAATCTGAGTGACAGACACTAGGGTATATTTGAAATCAGACCGCTTCTATGTCCACAGGGCTCACTATGCTCCTTATATTTAGATGATTCTCCCTGTAATTAAAATTTTAGCCACCCATGCTCCCAGTTTCACTTTGCTGGACATGCCCAAACCTTACTTGGATGAAACCTGGGACTCACTCATGAAATAATCAAGTGAGAGAGACACACATCCAAGTGAGCAATTAAAGTATGACTTAGACAAGGGCTATCACAAGAACATAAACCAAGTGTAAGTGTAAGGGCACAAACCAAAGAAGCAAAATGCCCAGTTGATCAAGCTTTATAAAATGCTGTCATTTACTCTTTATTGTGAAGAGAAAACTCCAAGAATGAGATGTTTGTTGCCAACCACAGAGATATGAAAGGTTATTTGGTGTACTTGGATTGAAGACGTATTGGACAGAGTACAAAGAGATGTCTCTATAGATGTACAAGTCTGGATGTGCTTGACTTGCAGAGAAAGTTCATTCTGTGAGAGGGTTTACAAGAAAGGAACTGCATTGTTGATGTATTTAGATAATAATCAGCTGAATAGGAAATGAATCTCTAAGGGAGGTGGCACGTAGATGAATTAGGAGTCTACCATAAAAATCTAGGGAGCAAAAATGAGGGCCTGATCAGTGTATTTGTGGAAAGTCACAAATTATGGCAATTTCAAGTCCAAACAGAAATGTGTCATTAGTTACAATTCAAATATTAGAGAAGTGTTGAGTTTGATAAAATAATCCTTAATTTAGTCCCATGTTTGGCAGTCAGATGTGACTCACAAGTATTTTTTTTCCATATTTTATATACATCTTCAAAATGTGTTTCACTGGAACTATAATATACATCTGTGCTAATGCCATATGCAGTAATGCATTCCACAGCCACTGAAGAATCACATTCCTAGATAACTGCCAGGTTATGGACTATAATCAGAATAAACATGCTTAAAACCTGAGTGACCTATCATGGAAATTGTTAGGCTAAATACATGTTTTCCACCTGTTTATTAAATATTATGTCCTATAGACTTACAATATGCTCTTCATACTGCATTTTGAAGCCCTTCCTTTGCAAAAGAGAATGAGAATTTCAACAAGATGCTAACATTGCCCACTGTAGCTTGCTACAGCCTTGGGATCAGCAGCATTGAGCACAGAAGGCAATTTAGAAGTCCATGATAACAGCCCTCTCTTTCTTGCAGTATATGCAAAAGAAATAATTTGAGAATAATATTTCACAATATTTCAAATACAGAAGTTTTTTTCAAGTGTCATAAATTTTAAGAAGACTAAAATATAGATGATATTCTGGACTTTCCACAATGGTTGGCATTAACTGTATGTTGATGTAATTTGGCATACAAAGATTTCTAACCTCTTCAGCTTCCCCTCTGGTTTCCACCTCTTTTCTCCAATCACCTACTGACCCTCTATCCCTGCTCCATGCTCATTTCACTCTACTGCTTATCTGAGACTGTTTCTCCCATATGCCCTTCATAGCTGGCATTCATCTGCCTGACATTCTCTCTCCTCTCTACCCCTTTCCAAATAGCAAGTTCCTACTTAGCCTGCAGGTCTCTGTGAAAATCACTCTGTTAAATCAGTTTCCTTGGAAGCAGGTTTTTGCTCCAGAGGTTATTGGAGAAGTGGTGTCAGGTAAAGGGGGAGTGAGGGCTGCGGGATATATCCAGAGAAAAAAATAAGGTGAGAATGGGGTCTTGGCTGGCGTCTAGCTCCCTCTGTTCCCACAAGGAAGCACTGAAGCACCAAATGGAGCACAGAGTTGGTTCCACCCTGAGGCAATGATGCCACTCTTGTGGACCTTAGTCTTTGCCTCATGGCTGGGGACTGGGGAAGAGCTGAGGGAGCAAAGCATGGATTCTGAGCCTTTTGGAAGTTTTGTGGAGATGATGCCAGCTGTGAGCTGTTGACCTGCAACATCTCAAGCACTGCAGGGATGGATGAGCTGCGGGTCAAGGGGAGGGCAGAGTATAGTAGAAGCAGCAACATTCACCAGATCCCTTGAGTGCCTGACTTCCAGTTGAATCCCCAGTATACAATTGACCCTTGAACAATGCAGGGGCAAGAGGTGCCAACCCTGAGCACAGTTGAAAAATCCACATATTACTGAGTTGGCCCTCCATACTGGTGGTTCCTTAGAATCCATGGTTCCTCAGTATCCAAGGTTCTGCAACAGAGGATTGGACCAACTCTGAATCACAGATTACTATTGTATTTACTACTGGAAAAGCATCTGTATATAACTAGACTCTGGCACTTCAAAGCTGTGCTGTTCAAGGTCAACTCTAATCTCATAGCACCCTGCACATCACCATCTCAGCTCCCACTACAGGCCACCACAGGTGCTATAACTCCTAAGATAGCTGAGACCACTGCTATGAATGTTAATGCTGTAACCAAGCCTTGCACTCAGCAGGCACCAAATAAATATTTGTTAAACACTATTAAACAGTGAGAAAGCTAAAATTCTATAATAGAAAGTCTTAAGTAAAAAAATTCTTCTGATGCAGTTTACACTGTTCAAGACATCAAGTTATTTAAACTCATTGGTATGCAACTCGACATCATCTGCTTAAAATAAAAAAGAGAAAGGTCTTGACCTTCACATTCTTTCAGTAGGAACCCTTTGGACAAGGATGATTTTCTTCCATATTCTACCACCTGTAAGTTGCTCTCCTGATTCTTTTAAATTAAAAACTAAACAGTTTGCTTAGTTGGTGGAATCTTCATGAAGCTGAATAATTTGTCATCTGGGCTGTTACAAAACTTCTAGCAAGGAAAGCAATACATTTGCAAGTAAAATGAACAGGAAACTGCTAATTAGGCATCCCCAAACAACCATGTGTTTTCCCAGGAATGGTATTAAAATTTTTGTAAAGATAAGTAAATAATAATAATAAAGTTTGCTAGAGAATAGTTCCCAAAAGACCCACATTAAAAAGCATGATAAATTAAGCCAATACAAGCACTAATGGATCAAACTTGTGTATGCTTCTTGAGGCTCACTATGTTGATTTGGATCAAGTCCCAAAGAGAAGCTGACTTGCATCTTGCATGAATAAATCCCTAATTAGCTGCCCAGTCCTGAAGCTTTTCCAATTCACAAATATCTTGATCTTAATGTCTGGACGACACAAGGAACTTTTGGACAAAGAATATTTTAAAATTGTAGAACCAGATAATATTGAAAACATCACATTCCAAACAGAAATCTTTATCCAAAATACATACACTAAAAAATTACCTATGTTTAACTTTGTGTAGAGAAGATCATTATTTCATCTGTACCATTTTTAAAGCAAATAATACTATCATTAATAAATGATAAATATCCTTTCCAGATTTTTTTTTCTGGGGATGCTATATTAAAAATAGTATGTTTGATATTTACTCCTTATTTGCAGTTACTCAGCAGTCCATCATGGTCAGTATTTAGAAATCCCCAAATAGCCATTATTGTGCAAAACTCTATATATTATGTCATGTATATTTGTTTGAAAGATAGTGATTTTAAATGCCTCACCTCCTGAGTACTGCTACAGATCTAAATGTGGCTTAAATAATTAATTTCCATTGGTGATACCAAATATCTAAGGAGGATACCATCAATACTTTTCTTCCAGAAGTATGCAATACTTAAAATTCTGGCTGTGTGAAGGCTTCAGCCACCCAATTATGTAGAAGGTGCTCTGTATAGCAACATGGAATTCTATCAGATACCAACTCTGCTCTAAAATCTTTATCCATAAGAATTATATAATTTCTACAATAAGATTTATCATATCATAACATCTAAACTTCCTTATGAGGGGAAATAGTCCCTTTCCCACTTCTTTAAAAAGTCAAAAGTCTTAGGAAAAAATAATTACTTAAAAGAAAAAAAAATTACAAAAAAAATTACTTAAAAGAAAAAATACCCTAAGGCAGTGGTTTTCATATTGACTGTGCATCACAATCATCAGGAGGGAACAGATTCTGGGGCCTTGGCCCCATAGTTTCTGATTTAGTAGAGGTTTGGGGTGGAGGCCAGAAAATTTAGGAACCACACTTTGGAAACAGTGACTGTACTAAATGTTTGGAAAATTTAAAAAAATTATATATCTCAAGGGCATAAGTTCTTTAATATCTTTTTAGAGAGTATTACACTGCATTTCTCCTTAACTATGTAGCCCTACATCTTAAAGGTGAGATCTTTATGTAATATAAATTAGTATAGCTCTTAAATAAATATCTCTCTTCCTCACTAATGAGTTAGGTGTCATGCACGAAGGAAAAAAAAAAAGCTTTCTTCTTGACTAATAAATCAGATGAAATTTAAAGTACATATGTTTTAAGTGAAAAGTAGAGTGCTTAGATGAAAATAAAAATAAGGCAAACCAATACATAAATTTCAAAAAAATAAAAGCAGATGTATAACCAACTATAAATTGGGCAATAGCATTCTTAAATGTATAATTTAAATATAAAGAAACTTAGATAACTAAGTTACGATTATACTAGTATCTGGAATTAATTTTTTATCAAACCACTCACATGCTCTCCGTACATGAATTTCCAATATGATTATGACATACCTCTCTTGTATTTTATTTCAAATATAAGAAATTATCCACTGATAAGTTTATTTGCTCTGATATGGAACAGCAGGACTTGTAGTAGAATAATGAAACAGGCAAGGAACACTGTCACTACAAATGACCAAGTTCTCTCCTTATCCGAGTCCACCCTACTTAGTCCACTTGGGTCACTGTAACAGAAACACAACAAACTGGTGCATTTACAAGCAATCAACACTTATTTCTCACAGTGCTGGAGGCTGGGAAGTCCAAGATCAAGGTGCAGTAGATTCAATGTCTAGAGAGGGCCTGATTCCTGGTTTAGAGATGGCTGTCTTTTCACTGGGTCCTCCCATGGGGGAAGTGGAGAGGGAGCTCTGTGGAGTCTCTTTTGTTGTTGTTTTGTTGCTAAGTTGTGTCCGACTTTTTGTGACCCCATGGTCTGCAGCACACCAGGCTCCTCTGCCATGGGTGGAGTTCCTCACTCCTCTGTCCTCCACTATCTCCTGGAGCTTGCTCAAACTCATGTCTATTGAGCTGGTGATGTCATCCAACCATTTCATCCTCTGCTGTCCCATTTCTCCTTTTGCCTTCACTCTTTCCCAGAGTCAGGATCTTTTCTGATGAGTCAGCTTTTCCCATCAGGTGGCCAAAGTATTGGAGCTTCAGCTTCAGCATCAGTCAGTGAATATCCATGATTGATTTCCTTTAGGACTGACTGGTTTGATCTCCTTGTAGTCCAAGGGACTCTCAAGAGTCTTCTCCAGCACCACAGTTCAAAAGCATCAATTCTTCAGCACTCAGCCTTCATTATGGTCCAACTCTCACATCTGTACATGACTACAGGAGTTTCTCTTACAACAGTACTAATCCCATTTGAGCTCCACCTCATGACCTAATCAACTTCCAAAAGCCCCACGTCCTTATACCATCATATCAGAGGTTAGGTCCCATATACAAATTTGGGGGGAACACAAACCTTCAGTCTATATCACACCTCCTCATCCACAGTGTCAGATGTGAGAACCAGGTTGATTTTGGGTTCTACTCAGTTGGGAAAGCAATGTTCAGAGTGTTCTGATCAGTTCCTTACCACTCTATGATCTCCAAAACACTGTCTACTTGACATGCAGTGCAGCAATTACCATTTTCTGCTTTATGAAGTTCCTATCTCAAATATTTCTAAACCTAACACTGAAAAACTAGAGAACCGACTGCTTCCTGCAGCTCAGACAGCAAAAGATCTACCTGCAATGCAGGAGACCTGGGTTCAAACCCTGAGTCAGGAAGATCTCCGGGAGAAGGGAATGGCAATCCACTCCAGCATTCTTGCCTGGGAAATCCCATGGACAGAGGAGCCTGGCAAGCTACAATCCATAGGATTGCAAAGAGTCAGACACTACTGAGCCACTAACATGTTCACTTTCTTTCTTTTTTTTTTAATTTATTTTTTTACTTTACAATACTGTATTGGTTTTGCCATACATTGACATGAATCCGCCATGGGTGTACATGAGTTCCCAACCCTGAACCCCTCTCCCACCCCATATTATCTCTCTGGGTCATCTCAGTGCACCAGCCCCAAGCATCCTGTATCCTGTATCGAACCTAGACTGGCGATTCGTTTCTTACATGATAGTACACATGTTTCAATGCCATTCTCAGTGTGTACGCCCAGCAGTGGGATTGCTGGGTCATAAGGCAGTTCTATTTGCAGTGTATAGCACAAGGAGCTCAGCTCAGTGCTCTGTGGTGACCTATAAGGATGAGATGGGAGGAGAGCAGGAGGTCCAAGATGGAAGGGATGTATGTATACATATAGCTGATTCTCCAGCACCAATACTTTGACCGCCTGGTGCGAAGATTGACTCTTTAGAAGAAAGACCCTGATGCTGGGAAAGATTGAAAGCAGGAAGAGAAGGGGATGACAGAGGGTGAGACAGTTGGACGGCATCATCGACTCGAAGGACATGAGTTTGAGCAAGCTCCTGGAGTTGGACTGGGAACTTCCCGATGGGCACGGAAGACTAGCATGCTGCAGTACATTGGGTTGCAAAGAGTTGGACATGAATGAGCGACTGAGCAACAACAGATAGCTAATTCACTTTGTGGCAGAAATGAACACAACATTGTAAAGCAACTATACCCTACTAAAAAAAAAGAAACTTTCATTTGCTCTTATTTTATTTGACAACTCACTCGTATTTTATTTAAAATGCATGCGCTTTCCAAAATACTGTTCCTCAGCAAGGTAACATTTATATTTCAGAAAAATATATGATAATTTTCCTTTAATATTTGTACAAATAAATTTAGTTTTTTTGGAAAGGGACCAAAAGCACATGGTAAATTATAAAAGCACACAGAATGACAAGCAATCATTTTTTCTTTCTATGCATGTCCTCCAGTTCTCTTTTGCAGCTATGTCCACATCACTACATATACAACTATGACTTTCTTTTTAAAAATCAAAACTATACTCTATTTTTAAACATACCATTACCGTTCATTAGGAGAGGACTGTGATCAGTTATGTCTGACTCTTCGCATCCCCATGGACCACAGCCTACCAGGCTCCATCCATGGGATTCTCCAGGTAAGAATATTGGAGTGGATTGCCATTTCTTTCTCTGAGGGATCTTCCTGACCCAGGGATCAACCCTGCATCTCCAGCATCTCCTACACTGCCAGCGGATATTTCCCTATTAATGGACATTTTGGTTATCCCTACTTTATGCAGCCATAAACTACACATGATGAAAGCTCTTGTTTATGTATCTGGTATGTCTGAGAATGAATTCTTATATGTGAAACTGCTGCTCCATAGGGCATACATTTGAAATATTGATGTGTGTTGTCCAATTGTCCTTCAAAGAGGTAGAAGACATAGAAATAATTCTTTTTCTATTGAGGTATTTAAATACCTTTTTCTCCACACTTTGGTCAGTGAAAAAATCACTTGTCTTTTAATTTAACTTGCACTTACTTGTGTTGGAAATTCCTTAACTTGCATAATTGAGACTACTTTTGCACATGTTTAAAAACTTCTGAACTGCTTATTGATGTGCTTTTCTATTATGTTTAATGTTTTTATAATTCATATGAGGAAGAACTATATTAGAGGGGAAAAGTCCCTCTGTGATATAGGTTGTGCATGTTTTCTCCTCACTGTGGTCACATACTTGTAGTTTCCTTATGGTATGCACTGCTCAGCAAGAAGACAAATCTCTCAGATAACACAAATCTGACAGATTTTTCATTCACTGTGATAATAATATTTTATCCTTTAGAGGCGCATATTCAATATCTTTCTCTTTTTTCATTTTCTCTCTCTCATAGTGCACACACATCAGCCAGTATGGAATGATAAGTTTTTGTTTCCTCCCCAACTTTAAATTTAATATTACTCTCCATGAAGCATCCAGGTTATATCAGTCCTGGCTCAGTGCCTCCAGGTGACTTCTTAAGGCACCTAGAATAAAGTTCAGACTTCTTCCATGACCCGTGCACTCTGACACTTTCCCATTTACAGTCTCATTCCAGAGACTCCTCACACATCACTCACCTCGCTCTGCTCCATCCATTAGGATTTCCCTCAGACACATGAAGCATCATTGTCTTTCTACTTGGAAAAATCAGATCTTCCCACATTTTCAGTTTAAATGTGATTTCTCCAGAGAAACATTCCCTGAAGACTTAACCTAAAACCCACCAACTCTAGAACTTCAGCTCCAGAAGAGCACCAACTTGCCATCTCAATCATCACCTAGAACACTACTTATTATGCTTAATATTATGCATCAGTGTGACTAGGCTTCGATATCCAATACTAATGCCAGAGACATCTTTAGATGTTGCTGTGAAGGTGTTCTCTATATGTGATTAACATTTTTAGATTTTGAGTAAAGCAGATGATCTGCATGATGTGTGTGGGCCTCATCCAATCAGTTAAAAGTCATAAGAGAAAAGACAGAGGTTCCCAGAAAAGGAAAATATTCTACCTCCAGGCTGCCTTGGATTCAAGACTGTAACACTGACTTTCAACAGAATTTCTATCCTGCCTAGAGATCTAAACAGATCTCAGATTTACCAGCCCCCCATAATCCTGTGAGCCAATTCCTTAAAATATCTTTCTAAATACAGACGATAGATGATGATGATAGCAGAGGAACCAGTAGATCCTATTGATACCACGGGTTCTGCTCCTCTGGATAACCCGAACACAACTAATACATTACTACATATTTATCACATAGAAAGCCCCCTCACTGCAGGTACCATGTTTATACTAACACTTAACTTCTGAAGAAACATGTATGGCAATTTTAGAAACAAGACTTCAAATTAGACAGCAAAGACTCAATTACAAACCAACAGTACAATACATATTTTTAATACTTTGTAATATTCTCTATATTTACTCCATACTCACAAGAAGACATGCATTTTGTTTGACAAAAATAAGTTAAATATATTACTCTAAAATGCTGTTGATTTACTGATTCAATATACCTAAAATACCTAGATTCTGTTTAGAATAATCTACAAAGGGGACAATATTTCATTCATGTTTACAACTGTTATTTCATATTTAATTCATGTAAAATTATATGAAAAATTTTATAGCTCACATATCATATATTAATGACTTGCATGTGTGCATGCATCATGCTAAACTGCTTCAGTCATTCTGACTCTTTACTGCCCTATGGACTATAGACCACCAGGAGCCTCTGTCCATGGGGATTCTCCAGGCAAGAATACTGGAGTGGGTTACCATGCCCTCTCCAGGGGATCTTTCCAATCCAGGGATCGAACTTGAGTCTCTCATGTCCCCTGCATTGGCAGATGGGTTCTTTACCACTAGTGCCTACTGGGAATCCCCCATATTAATGTCTTGTAGCTTGTGCTTGTGTTAGTCACTCAGTCGTGTCCAACTCTTTGTGACCCTATGGACTGTAGCCCACCAGGCTTCTCTTTCCATAGAATTCTCCAGGCAAAAATACTGAGTGGGTTGCCATTCCCTTCTCCAGGGAATTTCCCTGACCTAGGGATGGAAACCAGGCAGATTCTTTACTGTCTGAGCCACTAGGGAAGCCCCATATTAATGCCTTTCTGGTTAACAGAGTCTTTACTTTATTAGGAGGAGGCCTTTCTTGCTGTCAGAACTGCATAGAATGGGGCAAAGAAATGAGCAGTTTTGTACCAATTTAGATACAATTTGGTTGATTCTGATAGAGGGAACTCAAAAATTAATGGCATTTCTTAAAAATGAAAATATTGCTTTTTTATAATATAGAAATGTTATGAAAAATTTAAGCACTAAGTGTTTAAAGAGCAAAATTTTCTTATTTGCTTTTCCCTCCCCCCAACCATTGTCCAGAGGCTTTTACTGTTCAGATGAACTGACTTTTAGGCAACTTCCAAAACTTGAGACTCATTTCCTGTATGATTCTAAAACTCTTGAGTTTCTTATTCAATAGCCCAAAGATTTATAACTTGAATTCTTTGTGGTTCCATTACATATAAAACTGATTAAAGATAGAGCTTTGAAAGTGGATTATACAAAATAAAAAAATACTCAAAAAAATAATCTGCATTCACTTATATCCCTAAAGGGAAAAAAATAAAATATTACCTCATTTTAGTTATGAGTAAATGAAATAGAACAATGAAACACATAATTATATTAATCATATAAGTCAAAACATAAAGGTCAGTAATTAAATGTTACATTAATATGTAAGTAATTTCAAATCAAATTTTAGAAATGCATTTCAACAATATCTAGTAAAATTTACTCATTTGTTTTGAAGAATGTATCAGAAAATAAGGATCTTGATGGTTGGGCAAGAGAATATCCTGATAACTGGTGAGCTATTTTCATAAAATAAATGAGACTACACTGAACTCTATTTGAAGAAGGAAGTATTATAAGTAAGTGACTGTTCTCTTTCATCTCTTCTGGCATTTTTTTCTAAAATATAATAATAAATCATTCACTGATTAATTTGTATCCTATGATATGGAAGGAACTAGACTAAGAAAACATATGTGCCATCTTTATAGATAATCTAACTTACAGCTATTTTACTAAAAAGGGAATAGTTTTTCATTTCTAAGTTCAATATGAAAATGAAGGATAAGTAAGAAACTGCTCAGGGTAATATAAGTAACTTAAGAATAGGCTTCCCAGAACCCTTGAAGACTGCTGCTGTTTGCAATAACACAATCTGTAGTCACAAGTCTATGGAACTGTGATGAAATCTGTACCCCTAAAGAGATAACAACTTCTGTGCCAAACAGATGGGAAAAGGTCCTTTAGCTTTCCACGTCAGTGAACTTTTATCTTGTTCTCTCTTCTTTTTTTCATCTTCCTCTCACATAATCTCTGATGGAAGCAGGTAACATGTTAAAAATAGCTTCCTCGTACCATGTCAATCTGGTGAGAAACTGAGTAGTTAGACACACGGTGATGACTGATGTTCAAGCTCATTTTGTTTTAGTGATTCTGTTTACAACATGTATTTCCTCTGGGGATTCAATGGATGAAGAGAAATGACTTTAAGTGTAGCAGCCTTAAAATTGTCATTTCACCGAAACAATCTGTTGTATGATGTACTTATATTTAGCATAGCTTCAGACATTTATTTCCAGCCAACCGGTAGTTTATTACGAGCAACTTTAAGACAATGATTGACTATCTCCAAACAACTGCTTCAGAGTAAAATATTTTTTCTTTTATCTTTGCAATGCTTTTATTTTGTATCTTTACTTTTAGTTCTCCCTTGAGAAACCTGATGTATGGCATGGGTACAAGACAGATCACAATTCGCCAAAACTGGAGTATTGAAACTGCCTATTATGATATATTTTCTCTACTTCTATCCTCAATGAAATAATCTTTTAAACTGTTAATAAGGCATATCTCCTACTTCAAGCCCAAATCCCTAATATTAATTTTACTAACCCATAAACTAACCTTCTTTGTTTTCCATTATTCTCTAACATTTTTGTTTTCCAAATGAACATCTTCTTATCCACGATAGAAAACATTCAATGAAGAGAGATCAGTGCAAAAGTGTTTCATTCCTACTAAAGTAAAGGAATATAAACTGCTCAATAAGAAGATTGAATAGTTTTTAATGTTTACTATGTGATAACTAGTATGCTAAATTGTTGTTGTGGATAACATTTAATTCTCAAATATGAGATATGCACTATTGTCAGCCACATTTTAAAGACAGAAAACTGATGCAATTAGAAGTTAATAAATGAGCTTTTACTGGTTTTCTGCATGAATGGCTACACTATAATGGACATGGGAAAGTTTAATACACAAGTAGTCAGGACACACCTGTGAAGCTTAAATGCAAGTGTTGAGAAGGAGAAGAGATACTCTGAAAGGTTAATGCAAATGTAAATAATGCAGTTTAAGAGGCCACCAAACTTAATCCATTTGCTCCCATTCTTTGTCTTGCTTCTCAGTCAGCTGATCCAGTCTTAGAAACACTCTAAACCATTCACACTTGTAATTCTTGGATCAGTGGTGTTGTCCTCTACATCATATTCTAAATGGGAGGGCTAATATCTGCCTTGTCTATTCACTGTATCTCCATCATCTAGAACAGCATATGTGACAGAATAGACCGTTGACAACATAATTTTTATTATGCCTTATGATGTTTTTTATTTACTGTGTGTGCGTGTTCAGTCATGTCCAACTCTCTGTGGCCTCATGGATTATAGCCTCCCAGGCTCCTCTGCCCATGGAATTTTCCAGGCAAGAATTCTAGAGTAGGGTGCCATTTCCTACTCCAGGGATCTTTCAGATCCAGGGATTGAACTGCATCCCTTGAGTTTCCTACATTGGCAGGCAGACTCTTTACCACTAGAGTCACCTGGGAAGCCCAGTTCTATTTATTATGTTTTACTATAAAATTTTCAAACACATTCACAAATACAAAGAACACCCTCTGTAGCCATAATACACCTTCCATGACTATCTACACACATATACAGAACATACATATATGTGTACTTAGTTGCTCAGTCATTTCCAACTCTTTGCAACCCTGTAGACTCTACCATGGGAATTCTCCAGGCAAGGATACTGGAGTGGGTTGCCATGCCCTTCCCCAGGGGATCTTGCCAACCCAGGGATCAGACTCAGGTCTCCCAGATTACAGGCAGATTCTTTACTGTCTGAACCACCAGAGAAGCCCATATACATATATACGTTTCACATTTAGTGTGATCATCTTGCCATGACTCAATGATTGATTTTAAAGCAAACTTCAGACATCATCTCATCTCATCCATAAATATTTCAGAGGTTATTTCAAGTGAAGGGATCAAGACCCATATCACATATTACCCCTTTTATTAAATATTGTTCAAATCCTCTCAACCAAATGAGATTTTTCCTTATTTGAAAGTTTGTCAGATTTTTTTGTGTCTCATTTATTTAACAGTATCTGTCTTGTTGGTGTTCATACTGTGAACATATTCTCTACCTGTGTTTGGAATTGAAGTCCCTGATGCAGGGACAAAGTCTTACTTACCTTTGTATCCCATTCAAAGTCAACTGCAGTATTGAAAATGGAATCTAGTTTCCTGTTGTCTACCCCTCAGTTCCAAATACATGTAAAAGGATGTCAAAATAGCACTTTTTCTGTTTCCATTTCAGCTGAGAATAAGACAATTGACGGCATTCCAAACTGAAGTGCTAGGCATAAAAACAGATGGCTTAAAACTGGTTTTCAGTCTTTCACCCTGACGTTCACCTTAATTGTATTAAAGAACTGAGGTTGAAGAGACAAAAGGAGAGAACTTTTTGAAGGAACTTGTTAGACTGCTGTGTCATCCCCATATTCATTCATGCTAAGTGAGAGAGGCCGAGGGATCCTTGTAAGTTGAAGAATTAAAAGGACTAGTAGTTGATCCATGCCTAAGAAAATGGAAGGTGGCCCATGTTTGTAGTAGAAGCTACCTACCTAACAGGAGAGTAAAGAGAAGCAACTCCACTGAATACTGGCTGTACTTCCAGCAAAAGCAGGAGACAGAAACACAAAGTTTCTATGGCCTTGAGTGGACAAGAGGGAGAAAAGACTCCCACCAGGAGACCTCAGCAGAAAGAAGCCAGAATTGACCATCAGATGGAGAAGACCAGGGAGTAGACCTTGTCCTGAACACACGGAAGCCCTAGAACATCAGTCTTAATACCTGCCAAGCTAGGAATCGTTAAGGAGAGAGGTAAAATAATCAGCCAAACGAATATTCCTTTCTCTTACCCCTTCTCTCTCACTGCTGCCGCAGTGTCCCTCCAGCTCCAAGCTGGGGGAGTCATAAACATGAGCTGGAGGACAAGAAGTCAAGGTGGGCATGTGGACCTGGAGTGGTTCACCTCCATGTAGGTACCTCCAAGACTGAAGCAAAATCTCAGAGGAATGGGGAGAAATGGCCACTTTAAGTGAAGCTCCAATGATCAAGTCGACCTAGAACCTTCTTTTGCTGAATTTAGACTTTCTATGGGCTGAATTTAATTACAGAATTTAGCAACTGCTTATGGAGCTAATGACAATTACAAATCCTTCAGACACTGATGACCAAAAAAATTCTGAGAATCATTCTAGTGACAGGGAAGAGCAGTCTTCAGAGAGGGTTTAGTGAAAGTTTCTGTTTTCATCTTTGTGTTCCAGCTCCCTAAACGTAACGATTGTGTACTTCATAGGGACAACTGACTCTTAACTCAATAAGCCAGTGAAGAAAGATTCAAAAGAAATTTCTTGGTTTGAAAAATGAGACACCATGCAATTATTGCCACCTTAATGGAGCATTTCTTAGAAAACACCAAAATGTGTATATTGACTTGAGAAGAATGGATATTTTCCTAGGCTTTAACCCTAGTTTGAAATGTCAGAACTTGAAGCAAAGTTTACAAAATGAGCATCCTCTTGCTACCTTTATCCTATCTTATTTTCTATAGAACTAAACTGTAGAATAACTATTTCAGGCACTACCATTTCAATAAAAATCATCTGCCAAGCAAGTGTACTGTAGTAAGATGTTAAGATTGTACACAGTCAAGAACTGCACATTTTACGCTCATTTAGAACCTAATACATCAATCATACTGATTCTTTGTCCATTGGCTCTAAACTGTGCATTCTACAATGAAAGGAATTTGACAGTCTCTTATATCTGGGCTTCCTGGGTGGCTCAGAGGGAAAAAAACATCTGCCTGCCAATGCAGGAGAAATAGGAGACACAGGCCTGATCCTTGAGTTAGGAAGATCCTCTGGAGAAGGAAATGGCAACCCACTTCAATATTCTTGCCTGGGAAATTCCATGGACAGCAGAGCCTGGTGGGCTACAGTCCATGGGGTTGCAAAGAGTCAGACAGACTGAGCATGCACACATGCACGTATGCACTCTATAATATATCTAAAAACACACTTTCTATTCCTGCCACAAAAGAGCAAAAATGTTTCAGTTCTTCCTATACTGAAGAAGGTAGACTCAGAATTTTGACCTTGGGTGCATCTTGACACTTTCATCCACCACTAGCCCAGGTGCCTCATCTGTGATAAAGACAATCATACCTATAAGTTTCTAAGACAGGAGCTTTCCTGAGTTCTTTAGACTGTTGTTTCATTAACATGTCTATGGGAGTGCACAGAATGACACAGGCATGATACTAAGGTTAAGTTAGGAAAAAATCAGTATCCAGAGTCAGCCATAGGTAGGAATTTTTATGATTCATTTCCTTTCTTCTCATTTTTCAGACACTCAATTTCATTTTGGAAGCAAGTATGACTCACCCAAATGTTATCACCAAGCCAAACCCCCAAGTCACCAAATCTCTTCTCACATTAAAGCATTTATCAAAGTTGTTTCCTCAGAGTTCTGTTAGCTTTAAAAATTATTGACGTGTTCAATGATACCAGTCTTAGCCTCTCAGATAATACAGAAGCTGTGTTATAAAATAAATTTCAGTAGATAAGAAGATATATGACATATAAATACAAAAAAGTATTACAGGAATTATGGTGAATTTAAAGGTTACAATAAAACACAAATGAGGGGGTTCACTTCACTAGGACTCAAAAAAAAGTAGGAAATTGTTTGGAATTAGCAGACACAAACTATTATATATAGACTGGATAAACAACAAGGTCCTACTGTAGAGCAGAAGGAGCCAAATTTAATGTTCTGTGATTAAACTATAATGGAAAAGAAAATGAAAAGAATATATATATATAAGTAAATAACTGTATAGCAGAAATTAACACAACATTGCAAATCAATTATACTTGAATAATTTTTTAAGTGAGAGTTTGGCAAAACTGTATATAGAGTTGTATGGAAAAGAGTATTTAAAATTATTCCATATTAATGGAATAGTGGAACTATCAAGGTTCATGGCAGATTGTTGTGATAGAGTAGGAGTGGGGATGCCTCATAATCACTCATTTTAAGTGACCTCCAATTCCAAACCAAGTAAGATAAGCCAAAGGTATGATAACAATGATGATTATTACAAAGGTTATGCTTCAATATCATCAACCTGATTGAATAGGGAGAAATTGCAAGGGGTAAAAAATAGAAAACAGGCTGGTGTTAAGTCATAAAGAACATATTGCCTTTGCATAAGCAACACAGGAGAAACAGCCAGTTGTTACATTAGTACAATCCTGAGACCTGAGTGGGTTTAACATGTAGTCTGTGACATTTGGAAACTAAGCTGGGGGTTTTAAAAAAGAGAACATATAACTGAATGTAGGAAAGTCAGGAAGAAATAGAAAATTTGAAGATGAAGTAGTTTTCCAGATAAATAATGGGTAAAAAGTGGGGGAAAGTGAGATTAAAAAAGTTATGGCCAGGGAAAATGTCATTTGATGGAAAGAAAACTGATAATAGATAAGTATAAAAATCTCAGATTTCCTAAGGTTTTATATTCTTTTCTGATTTTTTAAATTCAATTATAATATGTTGACATGGGGCACCTTAGCATAAGAGTTCAAAAAAAAACCCACTGTGTTAAGAAAGTAGCATTATAGAACATTAACTACAGCAAGATGAAGTAGAAATCACATGGATTATTTATTTTAATAGAATACTTAACAGCTAACTGGCTAGTTTAAGAGTTGCTACGGAAGTCATAAATTCCTGGAGATCGAAGGAGAGTTACTGGATTATCTGTCTATTAATCAAAAAGGAAAAAGAAAGCCTGGAAATTAAGCAGCTGTCTTCTGAACTTCAGTACTCAGAAAGACAAGTGCAAGTCTTCAAACAATCAATTTGCAATTACAGGGAACTCAGCACAGAGTAGGCACTGGCAGGCCTTTCAGAGAACATTTTTTGCTTCATGATGAAAAGACGGGAGACAAGAGATAGAGACTATGTGGATTTTAGTGATACATTTTCATCATTAATCAGGAACTGCTTGAGCTACGTACCTTGGTGCCTTCATAGTGTATATGGTATGTATGCACTCTTCAAAATCATTTGAACTCTTTTAGAGATTGTTTCTTAAATTAATATGCTACAGCTACTTGACATATTTCATCCTCAACCACAAAGGAATTCTACTGCTTTTGATGAGCAAAAAGATGATTTGACCCAGTTTATAGGCCTGTCATAATATTCAAACAAGCTGTATGGTTCTCCTATTCTTTAAGGCAGGACGTCTATACACGTAAATAACGTTATCAATCATCTCCTTAAAAATGCCTCCAGGAGAAGATACCTTGCCAACATAATCATTTCACTCTTATAATGAATGATAGGCTCAATCTTGGCCACAAATTTATCCTATTGATGTGTTTGGCATATTTTCTCTAGATTAAATCTGAGAGTATTACAACCCAGCCAATAAAAGCAAAATAAAAATCTCTACTATCTCCAAATGTGGTACGTGCTGTGTGCTCAGTCGTGTCTGATTCTTTGCGATCCCATGGACCGTTGCCCACCAGACTCCCCTGTCCATGGAATTCTCCAGGCAAGAATATCGGAGTGGGTTGTCATTTCCTTCTCCACCAAATGTGGTGTACATTCACTTAACATTCATTTCTTCAAAATTTGATGGCATTACTTATTTCAATCAACTTTGGGTCTCTAAAATGGATATTCTATTTGGGGATCTTAGTATTTTCACACTATACTTTGTTTTTCTCAAGGAAAAAGCAGCTAATAATTCAGGATTGTAAAACTCATCAGAACTTGACTTTACATGGAAGCCATTTTAGATAAATTCAGTGGTTCAGCATCAAAACATATCCATTAATTTTTTGAAAAATCCATATCATAAAATTACTATAAAAGTCAAAATTGGTTAGAAACAAATATAAAAATAGTGTTTTTATCTCAAAAAGGAATTATAAAAAGAAGATAATAATGGCCCATAATTCTAACATCACTGTAACATGTTTTCATTAAATATCAATAAATAAACATAATGCAAATAAAAAATAAAGCCTCCCCAGTACTCTAAGTATATTAGCAGTTTTCACATAACTGTCCATAAATATTCTATGTGGAACCAATATTAGTATTTTTATTTATTCAAATCTTCTGGTAAAATACTTAATATTCAACTTTTAACTATCTTTAATAGTTATTTGAACTTATTCTGCTTTAGCAAATATAAACATGAATCATTTTTGACTGCCACATAATATTCAATGGTCAATATACCATGTTAACCAGATATGATGGATATTTATATTTTAGCACAGACTTTGCATTGAAAAAAATTCCTGATCTAAATTTATACCAAAAACTAGCAGAGCTATGAATAAAATTACAATTTAAGGTACAGATAAGAGTTTTCTCAAGATCGAGCAGAAAAGAGACACCACAAAATCAGCTTACTCTAAAGCATTAGGAAGAAAATTTTGGGGAGAATTCAATGAGATGATTCCTATGAAACCTTAGTTGAGTGCTGGAAAACAATCAGGCTCGAAAAATGTTCATTTGGGAAGCAGCCTAGAGAGGTGGTAGGGAGCTAGTGTGAGAGGCTCATCAGCTGGCCTGGTGAGGCAAGGAGTAGATTGGTGACCCATGAGGTAGGGAAAAGAGGAAAAACATAAAGGGGAAAAACATCCTGAGGGAAGGGAAAATGTCAGCTAAGGTGATGAGGTAGAAGGGCTATATGAGGGAAAATTAAGTGAAGTGAAAGGTGTTCACAAGAAAGTGGAGTCACACAGGGCTCTTGGAAGCAACTGACAAACAGGGAGCCTGGGTAGTATGGAAAAGAAAGACAGGAGATACAAGCCACTGAGAATAACGAGAATTGCTCACTTTCTTTACCAGAAATGTGGATCCTTCCCATGGAGAGTTCTTGCTAAAGACAAGCTTTCTTTATTCATAAACCATGAATGAGGTCTTAAAATATATATCATGTAGAAGAAAATATATATTTTTAAATTTATTTTTTTATTGAAGGATAATTGCTTTACAGAATTTTGTTGTTTTCTGTCAAACCTCAACATGAATCAGTCATAGGTATACATATATCCCCTCCCTCCTGAACACCCCCCACCATCTCCCTTCCCACCACTCCAGGTTGACACAGAGCCCCAGTTTGAGTTTCCTGAGCCATACAGCAAATTCCCATTGGCTGTCTGTTTTACATATGGTAATGTAAGTTTCCATGTTACTCTTTCCATGCATCTCACCCTCTCCTTCCCTCTCCCCGTGTCTGCAAGTCTATTCTCCATGATTGTTTCTCTATTGTTGCCCTGTAAGTAAATTTTTCAGTACCATTTTTCTAGATTCTGTATATATGTGTTAGAATATGATATTTATCTTTCTCTTTCTGACTTACTTCACTCTGTATAATAGGTTCTAGGTTCATCCACCTCATTAGAACTGACTCAAAGGCATTCCTTTTTATGGCTGAGTAATATTCCATTGTATATATGTACCACCACTTCTTTATCCATTCATTTGTCAATGGACATGGCTGCTTCCATGTTCTAGCCATTGTAAATAGTTTTGCAAAGAACAATGGGATACCTGTGTTTTTTTCAATTTTGGTTTCCTCAGAGTATATGCCTAGGAGTGGGATTGCTGGGTTATATGGTGGTTTTATTCCTAGTTCTTTAAGGAATCTCCATACCATCTTCCATAGTGTCTGAATCAATTTACATTCCCACCAACAGTGCAAGAATGTTCCCTTTTTTCCACACCCTCCCTAGCATTTATTGTTTGTAGACTTTTTGATGATGGCCATTCTGACTAGTGTGAGGTGATATCTCATTGTAGTTTTGATCTGCATTTCTCTAATAATGAGCAATGTTGAGCATCTTTTCATGTGCTTGTTAGCCATCTGTATGTCTTCTTTGGAGAAATGTAGGTTTATCTTTGAGTTAAAAATACTATCCCTCTGGAAAGTTTTCCGAAACGATTGATTTCTCCAGCAGTATTTCCTATTATACAACCCCCTGACCAAAAAATCGAGAGGAGTGGGACAAATTGAAACTACGGCTCTTGCAGCTCTAGAATCAAATGTATAATATAATGTAATGTTTTATATTAAATATATGCATATTCTGAACTAAATCATTCATTAATCACTATGAAATTCTCTTAAGCCCTTGTAGAAAAATTGTTAATACACAAAAATGTTCAATTCTGGTTTGAACAATGGGAAAAGAGAAAGTATAAGTCAAAGTAGAATTTAATTACTAGATCTAAGTGGCAGAAATCTTATTAACATGAATACTGCAAGAACTCAAAATGCTATGCATGCTATGACTACTCTCAGTAAAGGCAAGAAAGATATATTTAAGAACACATTTCAACATCCAAGGAGCATAATGAGAAAAGAGCACTAGCCATGTCAGCCAAATATTTTATTTAAATTTAATTATAGTTCCTACCTTCAGTAATTATTTTCTGTGAAATCAAAGATTTCTTATGAGATATTTGAATATAAACTATAAGTAATCATTTTACCATGCTAAGTCACTTCAGTCATTTCCGACTCTGTGTGACCCCATAGACGGCAGCCCACCAGGTTCCCCCGTCCCTGGCATTTTCCAGGCAAGAAAACTGGAGTGGATTGCCATTTCCTTCTCCAATGCATGAAAGTGAAAAGTGAAAGTGAAGTCGCTCAGCCGTGTCTGACTCTTAGCGACCCCATGGACTGCAGCCTACCAGGCTTCTCCGTCCATGTGATTTTCCAGGCAAGAGTACTGGAGTGGGGTGCCATTGCCTTCTCCTCATTTTACCATATCAGGAATGTAACCTTTAACTATAATGAATATGATCACCCAGAAATAGTTTTTACTACATGAATTTATACTAACATTAATTATAGTATATGTTTATCATAGCAAATTGAATTTGCTAAATGACATTTTAAATGAACTCATCACTTTTGTGGTAACTAAACTACCTACCCTTATATGGAGTAGGCGTGTTTATAAATCAGAAAATTTAACACCCTATTTTTTGGCAGATTTCTCAATATAAAATACACTAAAACATTAAAATCTGAACACAGCACAGGCCTACATTCTATGATAATCACTAGCACTAGAAACGGAGAAGGTGATGGCATCCCACTCCAGTACTCTTGCCTGGAAAATCCCATGGATGAAGGAGCCTGGTAGGCTGTGGTCCATGGGGTCGCTGGGAGTCGGACACGACTGAGCAACTTCCCTTTCACTTTTCACTTTCATGCATTGGAGAAGGAAATGGCAACCCACTCCAGTGTTCTTGCCTGGAGAATCCCAGGGATGGGGGAGCCTGATGGGCTGCCGTCTATGGGGTCACACAGAGTCAGACACGACTGAAGTGACTTAGCAGCACTAGAAAATCAACTAACTTCCTGCCAATTACTTCGACCAACACTATGGTTTTAGAGAGAAAATAGGACTTTCTCAAGCTTAAGAAATTACTTGAGAGCACAACCAGTTATGGGAAGCGAAGGAAAATAAACTCAAAAAAATTCTAGACAGTGAGAAAAAAAAGGTAAAAAAACATTCACCCCTGAGCTTGAGAACAATTGACAGTATATAAATAAACAATGCCTCCAACAGACATACATAAAAGTCCCAGCTCTCTCTGTCACTCTCTCTCTCTCCCCACCCCACTTTCTCACATACACTCACAGAGACAACTGTAGGGAGGACATACGAACACTGTGCTGTGTGCTAAGTTTCTTCAACCACGTCCAACTCTGCAACTCCATGGACTGTAGCCCACCAGGCTCCTCTGTCCATGGGGATTCTCCAGGCAAGAATACTGGAGGGGGTTGCCATGCCCTCCTTCAGGGGATCTTTCTGACCCAGAGATCAAATCCCACATCTGTTATGTGTACTGCATTGGCAGGCAGGTTCTTTAGCAACAGTACCACCTGTGAAACCCATATTGACACTGTGGTGACATAAACACAGAGATCAACAAATCTTTGCCCAGGTATTCACATTTCACTAAATGTCCTCACTTTCTAAATAGTCAGAAAATTAAAGTAAAAAAAAAAAAAAAGATATTTGAGAAATAAGACAGATTGGCTAGATGTTAAATAATACCTAATAGAAAAAGTGAGACTGTTCAGTAAGCCATAGGTGGATACCAAAGACAAGAGAACTTTTAGAACACCACATAATGCTATCCACATTTCTAAAATGTCCAAAAAAATCAAATTATTCTTGGACAAACAAAAGAGAAGGAATTAATGTATCCTCTGACCTGTGGGGCAAAGTTAAAACTGAAGTAACGTATTAAAGAACAGGGGGGAAAAGAAAGGATGAAAGTGGCTACTAGGTTTTCATAAATCACTATACATAAAATACCTTTTTACTATGTCTTCTCCATTCCAGCATGGTAGTCCGTCAGCAGCATCTAATTCATTAGCACAAAGTTGATCAGCCAGGCCCCCATAGAATGTTCTGTACAGTCGAAGGCTGTTGATAAATTCTCTGAATGGAAAAACAAAGAGATAAGTTAAACCCCAAAGTTCATAAGAAATGCCAATATAAATGGCATAATGTTATGCATAATGTTTAGAAGGCAGCTCTTACAATTCTCTGCTTTTTTTTTAATACTTCTCTAACAATAGAGACACAAAATACATCTTTTTAAAAATGTATTCAACTTTATTCTCTTAAATAAAAGTTTTCACTGGGTATAAATTTTATATACATATAGGTCCAAGAAATTGTGAATAGTACATACACACACACAAACACATATCACTTTATTTAGCTTCCCTAAAAGCCCTCACTAGCTGCTGGTATTTAAACCAGTAGTTACCAGTAGTTAGTGATACTGAGTGAGTGAGTGAGTGAAGTCGCTTAGTTGTGTCCGACTCTTTGTGACCCCATGAACTGTAACCCACCAGGCTCCTCCATCCATGGGATTTTCCAGGCAAGAATACTGGAGTGGGTTGCCATTTCCTTCTGCAGGAGATCTTCCCGACCCAGGGATTGAACCCAGGTCTCCCGCATTGTAGGCAGACGCTTTACTGTCTGAGCCACCAGGGAAGTCCAGTTAGTGATACTACTTTCTTTTCCATATAGAAATGTCAGAGGCTTACAATGAGCTGACTGACTGCTTACTGATTAAAAGTTTAGTAGGCTTGGGTGATTCTCCCATCTGGGTCTTCTCTTTGGTGTCTAAGAAAAAAAGCAATACATCTTCACTAAATATGAGAGAACTCAGGTATGTGACACACTTCAGTAGCATGAAAATAAAAGTGATTGGAGTGAGTAATGTATAATACATTTGCTAAGTTATTTCCCCCCTCATACTGCTTCCCTTTTCAGTATAAATTGTGGAAAGAGGAAATTCAACAAAACGGCAGTTTTTCAATTCAGAAATCCAAGACTTTGGAGTTTTAAAGCCAACACTTGGAGGTCTCAAAACCTTGAGTTCTAGCATTTCAAAAGACCAAGTCTTAAAGACTTTAGTTTTGAACTTTTTTACATACATAACTGTTTTGGGGGAAAAAAGAAAACTCACTAGTCTGATCCAGATGAAATGTCCCCTGGACCAAAAGGCAGGGACAGGAGATGGAAATGTTGGAAGGGCAGTAAACTTCAGAAATTTGTAAGATGAGTGATTAAATTACTGCAATTATGAAACCACATTCCCCATTGATACTTTTGAAAGAATTTCTTTGAATGTGAAATTAAACAGCAGGGGTGGTTATAAACTATAGCTGGAATAATCAAATTTTTAAAAATTAAATCTAATTTTGAAAGCACTAAGCCTCAAGTTTCAACTTGTAATTTTTTCTCACTGGTATTTCAAGAACTAGTGATATAAAACTGCTGGAGTTGTAAAAAACCACCACTCTGTTGGAAGGATAAACACAGCTTTCAAATATGTAAGATTTGCAATCATAGAAAAAATCAGACGTTCCCATGGCAAGTGTCTGGTGAGTATTTAATCAATCTTTTCAGACCCTGGTTCAATTTCTGGGTCAGGAAGATCCGCAGTGATTTTGGAGCCCAAGAAAATAAAGTCTGTCACTGTTTCCATTGTTTCCCCATCTATTTGCCATGAAGTGAAGGACCAGAAGCCATGATCTTTGTTTTTTGAATGTTGAGTTTTAAACCAGCTTTTTCACTCTCCTCTTTCACTTTCATCAAGAAGCTCTTTAGTTCCTCTTCACTTTCTGCCTACCTACTCCAGTATTCTTGGGCTTCCATTGTGGCTCAGCTGGTAAAGAATCCACCTGGAATGCAGGACACCTGGGTTCAATCCTTAGGTTGGGAAGATCCCCTGGAGAAGAGAAAGGCTACCCACTCCAGTATTCTGGCCTGGAGAATTCTATGTACTGTATAATCATGGTGTCACAGAGTCGGATACAGCTGAGTGACTTTCACTTTCACTTTACCTTAGCAAAGCTTGACCAGACAAGTAATAATAAAACTGTCACAGGAAGCACAAATTTCTAGCTCATGCTCAAAGAAAAAAAGATGCTCTATCTTCTCACTAACACAATTAAATGATTGTCTATATTTTATCGATTTCCTCTACTAGAAAATAAGTCTCTCCTTGATGGCTATGTTCCACTAATTATAATGCATGAACAAACATCAATTCTCATGCTGCAGCTACCAAAATATAATTGATGAAATTGACTGGTTCTTTCTCACAGAGTGGGGTTTAATGAATGAGAAGATGTGTGACTCCATTCCTGATTTCTTTCCAACATAAATGACCACCTGTTTGGAATCAAAGAATCTTCTGGAAATAAAGAGGCCTGGCACAAATGGCTGCAGATGTTGTTGCTATTCAGTCGCTCAGTCATGTCTCTTTGTGACCCCATGGACTGTGGCATGCCAGGCTTCCCTGTCCTTTATTATCTCCTGGAGTTTGCTCAAACTCATGTCCATTGAGTCACGATGCCATCCTACAATCTCAACCTCTGTTGTCCCCATCTCCTCTTGTCCTCAATCTTTCCCAGTATCAGGGTCTTTTCCCATGAGTTGGTAGATGTGGAGACTTTCAAACTGATCATGAATAGATATTTTTATGGCCCCTAAAACTCCAACTTCAATCTTGGTAAATGGTGTCCTTCTTTCATTTCTTCTTTCACACATGATATATCGTAGTAGGGAAACTTTACATCTTTATTTTCCAGCCTCCTTTCCAATGCTTCTGTCATTGCCTTAGCTTAAGTCTTAATCTTTTCACTGGAATCACTACACTTGGAGGACATACCTCCCATTTGTTCTGTAACAATCATCTCCCATCCTCCATGAGATTCATCTATAGAAATTCAAATCTGGTAGTCCACAGACTATGCCATTCATTTGTGTAAAGTCATCTATGCCTCTCTATTCTCTACAGCATGAAATCTAGTCTTCTTAGAAAGGTATATAAGACACTCTCTCAATTTCAGCAACCCAATCCACAGTTTAGGGTTCCACAAAAGTGTGATGCTTATTATTCTCCAAACATACCTCTATGCCTTTGCCCTCATTCTCTCTGAAAGGATCATCTCTTAGAAGACTTCCACTCATTCCATAAACCATCACCTATCAATTATTTGTCACAAAATACTACACACTATGGCGTACCAAGCTCTGTGTTGGTGCCAGGGGTCCACAGCTAAATAAAATAGCTCAGCCTTCTAAGATTATATATCCTGATAAAAATCCACAATAATAATACAGTGTTAGTAAATAGTGTCATATTTGAGGACAGAGAAGGAATCAGGAAACATAAAGATAACATTTCCATGTTTCATGAAAAAAAAGAAGAGGCAAACAACAAGGATCAGGATGAGCAGGGGTAAAAAGGAAAGAGATCACTGTGTGTTCAGAGTCATATGCAGTTAGTTTAGCTAGTGAGGAGTGTGTTCATGGGAATTATAGTTCAAAGGAGAAGGAGGCAAGATTATAATTAGCCATCTTGATCATCATAAGATGTTTCAGTTTTATTAACAAGGTAGTGAGAGCCATTAAAAGTTCCCCAGCCAGCAAGTGAAAGCCATCAATGTCACTGCAGTAATGTGAAAACAGATAGAAATGCAGTGAGGTCACTTAGGGGCCTATGTTGCACTATTGTTGTTCAGTTGCTAAGTTGTGTCTGACTGTTTGAGAGCTCACGGACTATAGCACGCTAGGCTCTTCTATCCTCTGCTATCTCGGGGAATTTGCTCAAATTCAAATCCATTGAGTTGAATCTATCCATATCATCCTCTGCCACCCCCTTCTTCTTTTGCCTTCAGTCTTTCCCAGCACCAGGGCCTATAACTAAGGGGACTATAACCAAGTTGAAAGGGAGAAGTACGAGAATTGGGAGAGAAAAAAAAAAAAAAAACACTTGCCAGTCAACATCAGAAAAAACATTAGGAACCTAGAATTCACAGGTAAAATAAAGACGTTAAGATAACTTTTAACTGTCTTCCATCAGGTGACTGATGAAAAGACTGTATTCTTTCCTGAGGTAAGAAATAAAGGAAACGTATGGAGGGATAAATTGGAAGATTTGGATTGACATATACACACTACTATAAATAAAATAGATAATAAGATCCTACTCTATAGCACAGGGAACTCTACTCAATACTCTGTAATGGCCTATATGAGAAAAGAATCTAAAAAAGAGTGGATGCATATGTATGTTTAACTGACTCACTTCTCTGTACAGCAGAAACTAACACAACATTGTAAATCAGCCATTAAAAAAAAGTTTAAATTTAAAAAAAGAAATAAAGGAAAGGAAACATCACCTTCTCAGTGTCCCCCACTATATTAATAGTTGCCCTTATTTTGCTCAAGATTTTCATCTTCCCATGGCACATATAACTTTCTATTTGAGCATATAATATACTTATTTGCAATGTTTTATTATTTCTTATCTGTCTTCCATACTCCAATAAAAAATTGAAGTAGGCAGGGATTACTGCTTTGCTTTGTTCACCAATGTAGCAATGGTAAAGGATACAGTACACTCAATGAGTAGTGACCAAATCAATGAATGAGGGAAAACTAATTAATAATTCATTCCATTCTGGACATATTCAGTTCAATATTTTTTAAATCTCCAGAGAAAGTAATCAAGTAGAAGCCTATTTTACAAACTGAACATTTATAACATCATCTGGGGATTTGGCCAAAATGTAGATTTGGATTCAACAGTTTGGGAGGGGGCAAGTTCCAAGATTCTACATTTCAAAAAGGCATTGGATGATATAAGAACCATGAATACCATGGAAGTTTGCTGTTGGATATGTGGGCCAAAATTGGTGGACTGGACGTGTGATGCCAGATTCACCATGTACAGAGGTGGTAAATGAAGTCATGAACATGAATAATATCACTCAGGCAAATAATACATAGTCAGAAGAAGCCAAAGGGACTCAAAAGTAGGAGCAAAAGAAAAAAAAAAAACTTCAATGCTAAGAGTTATGAAAGCTAAAGAATGAAAAAATTTTAATTTAGAGAGATTCTCTTCAGTATAAAATGACATTATGAAAAACAGATTAAAATACTAAAAATGTCCTCTGTATGTGGTGACCATAATTGTTTTAGACTGAATCGTGTCCTTTGCCAAAATTTATATCTTGAAGCCTTAAACCCCAATATGACTGTATATGGAGACAGGACATTTAAAGTAGTAATTAAACTTACCTAAGATACATAAGATGAGTGTGTCTTAATCCACCGACCAGTGTTCTAATCAGAAAGAGACACTACAGGTACATGAATTCAGAGGAAAGGGCATGGGAGGACACAGCAAGAAGGTGGCAATTTGCAAACTGAGGAGAGAAGTCTCAGAAGAAACCACACCTGTCAACACCTTGATCTTAGGCTTCTAGCCTCCAGACCTGTCAGAAAATCCATTTCTGTCATTTAATCCAGCCAGCCTGTGTTCTTTCGTTATAGTTGTCTTAACAAACTAATAGAATAGTTAAAGCATTTGATAAAGAATAATAGACTTCACATTTGCTGTATGATGAGCATGAAAAAAAAGATGAGAAACTGGAATTGAGGAGTCCCAAAAAAGGAAAATCGATTTTTCTCTGGATTCATGCTTATTTGAATATGAAAATGGTTTTAGCACATTTGTGTGTGAAAGTTCAGTTCAGTTCAGTCACTCAGTCATGTCCGACTCTTTGTGACCCCATGAATCACAGCACACCAGGCCTCCCTGTCCATCACCAACTCCTGGAGTTCACTCAGACTCACGTCCATCGAGTCTGTGATGCCATCCAGACATCTCATCCTCTGTCATTCCCTTCTCCTCCTGCCCCCAATCCCTCCTAGCATCAGAGTCTTTTCCAATGAGTCAACTCTTTACATGAGGTAGCCAAAGTACTGGAGTTTCAGCTTTAGCATCACTCCTTCCAAAGAAATCCCAGGGCTGATCTCCTTTAGAATGCACTGGTTGGATCTCCTTGCAGTCCAAGGGACTCTCAAGAGTCTTCTCCAACACCACAGTTCAAAAGCATCAATTCTTCAGCACTCAGCTTTCTTCACAGTCCAACTTTCACATCCATACATGACCACAGGAAAAACCATAGCCTTGACTAGATGGACCTTTGTTGGCAAAGTAATGTCTCTGCTTTTGAATATGCTATCTAGGTTGGTCATAACGTTCCTTCCAAGGACTAAGCGTCTTTTAATTTCATGGCTGCAGTCACCATCTGCAGTGATTTTGGAGCCCAGAAAAGTAAAGTCTGACACTGTTTCCACTGTTTCCACTGTTTCCACTGTTTCCCCATCCATTTCCCATGAAATGATGGGACCAGATGCCATGATCTTTGTTTTCTGAATGTTGAGCTCTAAGCCAACTTTTTCACTCTCCTCTTTCACTTTCATCAAGAGGCTTTTTAGTTCCTCTTCACTTTCTGCCATAAGAGTGGTGTCATCTGCATATCTGAGGTGATTGATATTTCTCCCGGCAATCTTGATTCCAGCTTGTGCTTCTTCCATCCCAGAATTTCTCATGATGTACTCTGCATGTAATTTAAATAAGCAGGGTGACAATATACAGCCTTGACGTACTCCTTTTCCTATTTGGAACCAGTCTATTGTTCCATGTCCAGTTCTAACTGTTGCTTCCTGACCTGCATATAGGTTTCTGGAACTCTCATGCTTTTTCCATGATCCAGCGGATGTTGGCAATTTGATCTCTGGTTCCTCTGCCTTTTCTAAAACCAGCTGTTCTGAACATCTGGAAGTTCATGGTTCACATATTGTGTAAGCCTGGCTTGGAGAATTTTGAGCATTACTTTACTAGTGTGTGAGATGAATGCAATTGTGTGGTAGTTTGAGCATTCTTTGACACTGCCTTTCTTTGGGATTGGAATGAAAACTGACCTTTTCCAGTCCTTTTGTGTGTAAAAGGGAAGAAGATAAATTATGTGATCATTCATTTGTTCCAATTCTCTACCTTCTGGGCACCAAGGTTCTTTGGGGGTAGCTTTGGGTATCTGACTTCCAGACATATACACAGAAGCGGTGTTTTTCCCTCCTGGCTTAAGCTTTGTGGACCAATGTGGCTTTGCCAGTTTCTGTTTCCCTTTCCTCTGATGACAGGCAATGCTTCAGATGGCAGCTGCTCTGCCATTCTGATGCTTAAAGCCAGGGCAAACACTCTTAGGCATTGCTCCTGCTGATCTGAAGTGGGCATATATGTATGTATGTGTGTGTGCTCCATTGTGTCTGACTCTTTGAGACCTTATATACGATAGCCTGTCAGGCTCCTCTATCCTTGGAATTCTCTGGGTAAGATTACTGAAGTGAGTCTCTACTTCCTCCTCAGGGGATCTGACCCAGGGATCAAACCCATTTCTCCTGTATCTCCTGCATTGAGGGAACCCAAAGGTTCAGAACAAAAACAATTTTTTTACTTCTAAACCCAATGATGGGCTTCTTCCCAGAATGGCCTTCCCTCCTATTTCATTCCCCCAAACATCTACCCATCCTTCTGCTGCTAGGTCATTTCAGTCGTATCCAACTCTGCGCGACCCCATAGACGGCAGTCCACCAGGCTTCCCCATCCCTGGGATTCTCCAGGCAAGAACACTGGAGTGGGTGGTCATTTCCTTCTCCATCCTTCAGGATCCAGCTAATTCTCATCTCCTCTCTAAATCCTGGCCTAACCAGACTTTGAAGCTTTTATTGGTCCAGAGTGTTTCTCATGCCACAATTGGCATCTGTTCTATACCCCTGGTTATCTGGTATTACAATTCCTCTGCCTGCCTGCCTCTCTGATTAAAGGGTGTGTTCTCTAAAGACAAGAGCCATGTCTGCTTTATATCCCGAGGGTTTAGACTCCAGTTTGGTACCCCACAGGCAACCAACAAATTCTTGTTAAATTGGCCCAGATGCACTGTTAGTTTTTAACAACTTCCAGAATTAGTAGTTTCCATACTAAATACATTTTAAAAATATGATAATGATAGGGCTTCCCTGGTGGCTCATTGGTAAAGAATCTGCCTGCCAATGCAGGAGACAGGGGTTCCCTGGTCTGGGAAGATCCAACATACTGTGTAACTCCACAACTATTGAGCCTGTGCTCTAAAGCCCGGGAGCTACAACTACTGAGCCTCAAGCTGTGGCTGCTGAAGCCCTCGCACCCTGAGCCCATGCTCAGGAACAAGAGAGGCCACTGCAATGAGAACCTGAGCATTGCAACTAGAGGGTAGCCCCCGCTCACCCAGCTAGAGAAAAGCCCAGGCAACAACAGAGACCCAGCGCAGTCAAATATAATTAAAAGTCCTTAGGGAGCATGGCTGACGGGGAAAATGTGAATTAGGAGATCTGCTCCAAGATTGTGGAGAAAGATCAAAAGGACCTTTCTAGTGTGTGGAATTAGAAATTGGCAGAAATCCAGAAGGCAGGGCTACAAACTTTCCCAGATTCTTCCAAACAGGTTCAAGACAGAGTTTCCCTCGATATGTTTTTGTGTTAATCACTCAGTCATTTTAGGCTCTTTGGGACCCCATGAATGGTAGCCCACCAGGCCCCTCTGTCTATAGCATTTCCCAGGCAAGAATACTGGAGTGGGTTGCCATTCCCTTCTCCAGGGCTCCCTCTATATACACATATACATATATAATGCGTGATGCCAAAATTAACATATAGGGATACATTAATATTTAATCACACTGCTGTGTAAGATACCCATCAAAATTAATACATTATAGATATGCTATATTATAAAAACAAGTGTTAGAAAAAGACTTAGAGACTATTTGATCCAGTAGTGTCCTGCCCTAAATGCACTTTATCATCACCAAGGAAGTACAAACTACACCTCAATTTCTCCCTCAGACATTCAGATTTTGTGTTTGGGATAGGACCCTGGCATCTGGGTTTGTCTAAAAGCTTTCTACAGGATCCTAATGTGTAGTCTCTTACTTTATAACTAAGGAAATTGAAAACCAAAGAAGTGAAAGGACTTATGAAAAGTGATGAAATTAGTTATTTGCTAAGCTAGTTATTTTAGTTCAGTTCAGTTCAGTCACTCAGTCATGTTCCACTCTTTGCATCCCTATGAACCCTGGCAACACGCCAGGCCTCCCTGTCCATCACCAACGCCCAGAGTCCACCTAAACCCATGTCCATTGAGTCAGTGATGCCATCCAAACATCTCATCCTCTGTAGTCCCCTTCTGCTCCTGCCCTCAGTCTTTCCCAGCATCAGGATCTTTACAAATGAGTCAGCTCTTCTCATCAGGTGGCCAAAGTACTGGAGTGTCAGCTTCAACATCAGTCCTTCCAATGAACACCCAGGATTGATCTCCTTTAGAATGCACTGGTTGGATCTCCTTGCAGTCCAAGGGACTCTAAAGAGTCTTCTCCAACACCACAGTTCAAAAGCATCAGTTCTTCGATGCTCACCTTTCTTTACAGTCCAACTCACACATCCATACATGACCACTGGAGAAACCACAGCCTTGAACTAGACAGACCTTTGCTGGCAAAGTAATGTCTCTGCTTTTGAATATGCTGTCTAGGTTGGGCATAACTTTCCTTCCAAGGAGTAAGCATCTTTTAATTTCATGGCTGCAGTCACCATCTGCAGTGATTTTGGAGCCCCAAAAATAAAGTCTGACACTGTTTCCACTGTTTCCCCATCTATTTGCCATGAAGTAATGGGACCAGGTGTCATGATCTTCATTTTCTGAATGTTCAGCTTTAAGCCAACTTTTTCACTCTCCTCTTTCACTTTCGTCAAGAGGCTCTTTAGTTCTTCTTCACTTTCTGCCATAAGGGTGGTGTCATCTGCGTATCTGAGGTGATTGATATTTCTCCCAGCAATCTTGATTCCAGCTTGTGCTTCTTCCAGCCCAGCATTTCTCATGATGTACTCTGCATGTAAGTTCAATAAGCAGGGTGACAATATACAGCCTTGACACACTCCTTTTCCTATTTGGAATTAGTCTGTTGCTCCAAGTCCAGTTCTAACTGTTGCTTCCTGACCTGCATATAGGTTTCTCAAGAGGAAGGTCAGGTGGTCTGGTATGCCCATCTCTTTCAGAATTTTTCACAGTTTGTTGTGATCCACACAGTCAAAGGCTTTGGCATAGTCAATAAAGCAGAAGAGATGTTTTTCTGGAACTCTCTTGCTTTTTTCATGATCCAGCGCATGTTGGCAATTTGATCTCTGGTTCCTCTGCCTTTTCTAAGTCCAGCTTGAACATCTGGAATTTCATGGTTCATGTATTGCTGAAGCCTGGCTTGGAGAATTTTGAGCATTACTTTACCAGCATGTGAGATGAGTGCAATTGTGCGGTAGTTTGAGCATTCTTTGGCATTGCCTTTCTTTGGGATTGGAATGAAAACTGACCTTTTCCAGTCCTGTGGCCACTGCTGAGTTTTCCACATTTGCTGGCATATTGAGTGCAGCACTTTCACAGCATCATCTTTCAGGATTTGAAATAGCTCAACTTGAATTCCACTTCCTCCACTAGCTTTGTTCGTAGTGGTGCTTCCTAAGGCCCACTTGACTTCACATTCCAGGATGTCTGGCTCTAGGTGAGTGATCACACCATTGTGATTTTCTGGGTCATGAAGATCTTTTTTGTACAGTTCTTTTGTGTATTCTTGCCAACTCTTCTTAATATCTTCTGCTTTTGTTAGGTCCCTACCATTTCTGTCCTTTATTGAGTCAGGCATTTAGTCAACACAGACCTCAAGACTATTTTCATTAATTAATTAATAAAAATGCCATCACTTTGCAACGTAGGGCAGATATGGGATGTTTGACAAATCAAAGTTGAATGACTTTGGAGAGAAGAATATTTCCCTCTATTTTTAAAATTTTACAGAAGCCATCTTGCTTTTTACAGAGCACACTTTAGTTGTAGACTGGTAGACTAGAAAATAGATACATCACTTCTTCCTGCCAAAATCTGGATTTAGAAAGCAACATATTTACACAGGATTTATCTATATCTCTTTACCGATTTGAAATATATAGTAGGTTGTGGAGTAAATTCTGATCACTAACTAATGAACAGCTTTGCACACTGTGCTAGCACAGGAAAGAGGGAAAAAGCTGGAGCACAACTGTTCCTTCATCGCTTCCAGCCTTGTTTGCCCTGAGCTGACTGGAGGCAACAGGAACATGGGCCAGCATAGTTAGCACCTCCTTGCTTCCCATGCCCTAGAGGCCAATAGTGCCAGAAAGGTCTCCTGATCCATCACATGGGGAAAAAAAATATGAAAGGAAATGCAATTCACCCTGAAGTTGTCATGTCTAGTTTGGTTGACACAGGGATGTCAAGATACTACTCTAAAACTTTTAAGTGACAAACTAAGTGATACTTCCAACTGTCTTTACCATCATCATTCAACTTTAATCATTTTTGAGCCACAAGGGAAGTCCAAGAATATTGGAGTGGGTAGCTTTTCCCTTCTCCAGAGGATCTTCCTGACCCAGGTTTCAAGCTGGGGTCTCCTGCATTGCAGGTGGATTCTTTACCAACTAAGCTGTCAGGGAAGCCCTTAATGACAAAAGTAACAGATATTTTGGTGGGCGGTAAAATAATTAAAAGGCACATGAAGAATAAATTCATAGCTGTCCCTCTGAAGTATTTCCATCATGCCTCCTGAGGTAAGTAATGACAACATCCCAGGGTGCTTTCTTCAGCTTCCTCTATGTACACCCTAACACATAACAAAAAACAGACATATCAAGATAGAGATGGTTTCATTTTATAAAACTAGGACCAAGCTATACACATAAATGCAACTGACTTTTCTTCCTTGACAATATTTCATGAACACTTTTCAGGTTAATAAATCTAGATCTTACTTATTTTTATACAGCTATATACTATTCCAAACTCTGGATACAACAATGCTGGTATAATTTATCAAAATCTCCCACTAAGCCAACTTTTACTTCTTAATTTATAAGACTGACATGTTCCTCATATGTAGTATTTGAAGAGTGATAACCACACATTTCAAACTTTGCTGATATTTCAGGGAGCTGTTTTCACTTAAGCATATGGCTCCAATCTACATTTGATTTTGCATTTTGTTTCATGAGACATTGCTGGAAACAGAGCTATGTTCAAAAGGCATACCTCTAATCTTAGGTCTTCACCTAGTGGGCATTTGTTTCCACTTTAAAATGTTTATCAACTGTCACATAGAGCACTTCCTCGCTCTTTTTCCCTTGAACACAATATAAAAGAGACTATTTCTTATTTTGAGCAAAGCTAATTATCTGAAAAAGTGTTGGAGAAGAATCTGATTTTTGAGTGGAACTTTTGTCTGCGGAATGTTTCAGAACACACGTCTCTGTAGTTAATGACATATATCGATTTTTTTAGCCCTCACATCAGTCCACACATTAATACAGAACCCAAATTAAAAGCAGTACCTCGCACACTGTTTGAAAATATCTGTAGAACAAAGGTCAAATGTGCAGTTTGCTAGTTAATGGCCTGAGGCAAAGTTAAGGTTAATGTGGCACTAATGAACAGTCTCAAACCTGTGGACGGGTTTGACCACGGTTGTCAAACAGGAGATATTTAAAGTGTCAGTCTCCTGTCCTGCAGAGGAAATACATAATCACATGTTTCTAGATAAGGACTATTTTCTTTAGCAATTCTGTATTTCATCATTTGACTTAATTCTCAACAAAGTCATTCTATTTGACAAAATATTTGCATAGATCTTGAGAAGAGATTTCTAAAGAATTCTTTAGATTTCTGTTCTATGGCAATAAGGGGTATTGTTGTAAAGACTTGAAAATAATTAAATACATGCAGGAAGATTGGCTATCAGGATACTGAAGTCAAGTTTGTTGGCCCCTTTTTACACAGGCTTTATTCATGATGCCAGCAGAGATGTGGGAAGAGGGTGAATGTAACACAAAGAAACACAGCAATAAATGGCACCAGCACATTTTATCACAAATGGAAATGTTTCAAGCACATTGCATTCATATTTGATTTTAAAAGAAAATACTATCTTTTCTAAACTAGTAACTATCACAAAGTCTGCTCTCTGAACCACACCTGAACCCACTGCTCATGATGAAAGCTGAGACCTCAGAACTGGCACCATTCTCCAAGAGAGTCTCTTCTGACTAAAAATGATTCCAGGTTTCTCCCTCCTGATAGGAAATCTTCTTGTTCACGAGACAGGATTTCCCTGCCTCTCAAAAGGGCTGAAAGGGTTGAAATAGGTGGGTAGGCTGGGGGGTACCAGAGAAAATGATGGGAAAGAGCACTGGAAACACCCAACACACCGACATCCTTCCATCTTCTCTGCAGAGGATTCTTTTCTGACAAGTGCTGTGTGTTTAAGCCTCCCTAGCGGTGGTTTTATACCGGCCCTGAGCTGGACAACGATAGCCACCAATACAATTGATATGGACATGTCTATTCTCATTTTTCAATATTCCTCAAATCCAACATGTTACCATTTAATGTCCCAGTAAAAAGCATCCTTTCTGAAAGCATCCTCCTCTAAAAAGAGTGATTTAAACCTGATGTCAAAACTAGGTTTGTAAAACAAGCTCTCATCTCATTTTCCCATGTCATAAAAATGCACCTCAGAGAGCACTGACTCTGTTCTCCATTAAAAAAGAACTTTAAACAAAGACCTTAACTCATTTGTAAAAATAAACACAGGGCCAAACATCCAATATTTAAACAAATTGGAGAATATAAAACTGAGCATCTGTCCCAAAGGAGATATAATATAATTTCTCCTATCTCATAACTTTGTGTTCATTTTAATAAAAATATGCCATCATTTACTCACTCGACTAGTTGAAAGAAGCATGCTATTAATTTCACAATAGGAAAAAAAAAATCTAGGACTTGACTGAGTCAAGACCAATGAGAAGGTTTAGCCAAACAGAATATTTACAAATCCAATGACTCTAATACAGGTCATTTATACAAAGAAACACTATAACTCCATTTTGAGATTCAGGATTTTATGTCGAAACTTGAATCTTACTTTCTTTTCCAGTAGGAAGTTTCCTGTGCTTGCTAACATTTTAACAATAAACTCCGTAACTTAGGGGCCAAAAAAAGAAAAAAACATTCTGGACAATACTTTCCTCTCTCAGCATCAGAACATTAAAATTACTTCCACTTTAATAGTCTACCAATAATTTGGCTTCTTCCTATTTTCTTTTCTTTCCTTTATTATTTAATGACTTAAATCAGATATCCCTGGTTACCACCATCCACAGATTTGTCTGAGAGTTAATATATGCCTTGCACAAATTATGCTCACTTGCATTTTTACTTACGTATACCTCTTAGTGCAAATACTTGTGGTTCCTGGATTTTGATATAAAAATGGGCTTTAAGATCAGGAAATCTACAGTTAACAAGGCTCAAAGAAAATAAATTATTTTAGTCTTCAATTTTATTCCTTCTATTCTAGTAATTCTCATTTTGGAAAAAAATTAATTTTGAATATCACATGTAACCCAGATATTATTGTATTTCCAACTTCTGAAAGTCAGCACAGAATACTGAATAATGTATAATCACATTTACCCAATTATGACATCTAAAATACTGTGCATATGGTCAGAGTCGAAGTAATACATCCTTCCATTATGATTATTCACATATATCTTTGTTTACATTTAGCTTACATTGCAAAATGTAGGCAAAACAAATACAATAAAATATTATAAATCCTTTGGATTCACTCAATTTGCAGGTCGCCAAAGTTGCAGTGTTCCATGTCTAACAAGATTCTTACTGAAGGAAAGTCAAACTAACACAGCCAAAATAGTGTTTAAACTGTTAATCTTCAAAAGTCATCAACCAGAATAAATCATATTATTTGGAAGAAAATTTGATCTGCAAGTCTGTAAGTCTATGAATATAGGCTTAAACAGAAAGAAACATCCCAGAACTACCTTCAAGCTTTCATCAGTTGCACCTTTAAATAAAATATTTCACATATGATTCTGGAGACCATGGTGTTTCTGGAAACGGTTGAGATAAATGGGTGTCTTGGAGTGAAGATGAGAAAAATTGAAAAAAAGCAAAGCTTCCACTAAATGCTAAAATTCACTCTATAAATATGTTTCTTCTATTTTGAGCACTACTATGTAAAAATTGGTAGCTTTATTAATTCTATTCAACATGCAGCTGGATAAAAATAAGACCATCTCTCGGGTCTACCTACTCTCCATTTTCCCCTCTTATCTGTATGCATGATTTGGACACTTTAAATGCTGATGATAGATTTAAACCAAGAGAAAGAAAGAGCTCAATACTCCTGCTGTAGATGGAGCACTCATAGGACAACTAATTTTGCTACTTTAGTAAAAGAAAGAAGCATCGCATTATCCTGATGTACGCCCCATAGATTCTGCTAAAAATTCTGAAATATATGAGAAAGAAAGAGCTCAATACTCCTGCTGTAGATGAGAAAGAAAGAGCTCAATACTCCTGCTGTAGATGGAGCACTCATAGGACAACTAATTTTGCTACTTTAGTAAAAGAAAGAAGCATCGCATTATCCTGATGTACGCCCCATAGATTCTGCTAAAAATTCTGAAATATCTTTTATGCACTCCTATAAAAATCATCAATTTCAATACAACACAAATTTAATTCCTCCTCACGTCTTAAAAAATTGGAGTGAAAAAATGGAAGCTGAATTTGGGGTTCTTTTTAACTCCAGATGTTCACAGACTTTCCAAAGGAAAATGGATAAAATATTCACCTTTTGTGAAAAGGAAGGAAGTTGCTTTCAGGTATATTAGATAAGGAAAATTTCATTGACAATTTGGTTTTCTTGGTGGGGGAATAATTTGAGCCACATAAATGAGATAACCCTACAGTCATTATTATAAAACACTACCGAAAAGCCTCTAAGCTCATCTGGCAAAGCTGTTATTTGCTGGGAAATAGAAGGGTTTTGGAGAAGCAGTTAGAAAAGTGTCCAACTTAAAGGTCATTTTTCCTGTAGCTGAGAAATATATTTTATTATTCTTTTTGTAGTGAGAAATTTGGAGAGATTTATTTCTACTCACATTAACTTAAATTTGACAGTCTCAGTAATACAGATGTCACAGATTAACTTGAGGCCTTAAAGCATTATGGACTATGGATGTAAATAACTTGAAGAATTTAGAATAAATCTCATGTTCCCTGATAGCCTATAGCTATGAGAGTTCTAACTGCAGACGCTGATAACCACATAAGTTTGCTTCCTGTAATTTTCAATAATTGTCACCATCAAAACAAAAAGTGAGCAGCATCCATTGGACACCAAACCTCTAAGACCATCACAATTTTAATTTCTAGTTTATAGCAAGCAGTTGGCGCCATCTCTCCTTTCAGCACATATATTGTTGACAGTTACGTATCCTGTAGTTTGGAAATAGTTTCCGATATTTCATGAAATGGTCATTAATTTATCCATGAACATCTAAAATGTAGAGCAAACCCAGTTTGAAATCATTATTTTTAATACTCAGCTTAACTGGAGCAATTTGCTTTGCAGTGCAGCAAAATTTTACATGTATTTGTTTATGAACTTTCTTGTTCTGAGAGATTTTATCAGGTTCTCAGTAGAATACATGACCCACAAAAGGTTAAGCACCACTAGCCTAAACTTTTGCCACATGTTTGCTCTGCCTTCTGGCATTCCTTCTTCCTGTGTGCCTGGGTTTTGACCCCAGGGGTCCTGCTCTCCATTACTCACACAGGGCTTGACGCTGGCCTGCCTTGTGCTCCTGTTTTTTTAGCCCTGCTCTGGCCTGGCCTCTTGCCCCTCCTCTGAAGGCATGCCTTGACCTGCCCTGCTCTGGGTGCCCTCACTGCCACTACTCACTAAGCGCTGTTTTAAATTAAACAGCAATGTTCTCATAGAAGGGAACATGACCTTTATTTTAGTAAATTAAACTTACAGGTAATAAATATCCATGGCACCTCAAAGAAGCACTAACTTCCTTTTAGGAAATAGATTGGCAATTGTTTTCTCCAGTCCTACAAATGCTTATAATTTTTTTCTCAAAGAGCTGACTTTTTCCTGAACTGTGGATACTTTCATCCACTGATTATGTGTATAGACAATTCATTAAGCTCAGTGTGTCAATAATGACTTACTCATATAAAAGAATCATGTATCCAAACACACATCAGGAATTTCAAAAATTAACTGTGCTTTCACTAATAAAGTATTTGACAATATAGCTATGAATTCATGAATTTTAAGCTAACTGATCCTATTTAATAAAGCTAACTGAGCCTTCTGAGCTGTCTTGCAATCATACAAAATATAATATTGAGTGTTCCTCATTCAGTATATGTTTAGAATTTTTCCTATTATAATTTAGTTATTTTTAACCATATCACTGTGTTCTTTTGAGATGCACAGGGATAAATTAATTTACTTTCATAGACAGACCCATCCTGAATAAGAATGATGCCCTGATTCATTCCTGTCCTTAAACTATGCAATTTCAAATGTCCTTTTTATTTCTCACCCTCAACAAATAAAACTGTCTAATGTTCCAAGTGGTAAAATCCTCACTCAAATCGAGATTTAATAATCACATTAGAATGGAACTTCCTTTTGATACAATATCTCAATTCAGTTCTGAAGAGAAAATTAAGAGAAACAAAAACTCAGAAAATAATTTAAATTATATTTTGTTTCCAACATTAAAAATCCAGGAGGATATCTAAAAATTCTCCTTTCCCCACCTTAGATCAAAATCACCTATGACATTAAAAATATTTTACATTTACTAAGACCCAACACAGTCTCTGTTATCCCTGATACACACTTATGCATGCAGCCCATCCCCTTAATTGGCATATTCTTAAATGAGAAGCTTGGCTAATTGGAATGCTTGCTGTAGAACAGATGGGGCACTGGTGTTGAGACTCTGCCTTAATTTACTGTCCTGGGGTTTTCCTAATTACCCACTTAATTGGCACAGCCACACCGCTTTGAAATAATAATGTACAGCTAATTATCACCGATTTAAGCTTGCTAATAGCTTATTCTTACCAGCTAACTTCAAGAAATCAAGCAGAGAGCAGGAACTGCCGCAGCAAAAGCACTCTGCCCGGGCTGGTTTAGTTATATGAGTGTGATGTTCTTTACAGCTGTGTTGACTTGGTTTCTGCCCAAGGAAAGCTAAATAGTGATGCTTTGCTAGATGTTTAAAGGAGTAGTAGCTTTTCCTTACCTTTGTCAACTTTCAGGGACCTCCAGAACTGGTATGTATCAATCATTTCAAGTCTCCAATTAGCTCATTACTTGCACACTATGTACATGGGGAAAATTGGGTAGCCTAAAAATGTATTGGGGTGGCCAAAAAGTTCATTCAGGTTTGGAAACACCCAAATGAATTTTGATCAACAAAATGCATCTCCAAAACGTGACTAAAAAAAAAAATAATAATGATAAACTATAGTTCATTCCTCTTTTTCCAGACTCCATCAACAAGCTTAGGACAACCCTTAGATCCAGGGACAGAATTTAATAACTAAATTTCCTTCTTCAAATGTTACAAACAGAACAAGAAGGCAGTGCTTTTAACAGAAAGGTTCTGTAGGAATTCAGAGGAAGAAGAGGAAGGAAAAAAAGAAAAAAGTTAGGAACTTAGGAACATAGAGAGTAATATCAATATTTAGGATAGGTGATGATACTTTGTTGTTGTTGTTCACTTACTAAGTCATATCCAACTAGTTGTGACCCCATGGACTTCAGCACTTGAGGCTTCCCAGTCCTTCACTATTTCCCTTAGTTTGCTTAAACTTATGTTCATTGAGTCAGTGATGCCATCCAATCATTTTATTCTCTGTTGTCCTCTTCTCCTCCTGCCTTCAATTTCCCAGCATCAGGGTTTTTTCAAATGAGTCAGTTCTTTGCATCACATGGCCAAGGTATTGGAACTTCAGCTTCAGCATCAGTCCTTTCAATGAATACTCGGGATTGATTCCCTTTAGGATTGACTGGTTTCATCTCCTTGCTGTCCAAGGGACTCTCAAGAGTCTTCTTCAAGAAGACAGTTTGAAAGCATCAGTTCTTTGGCACTCAACCTTCTTTATGGTCCAACTCTTACACCTGTACATGACTACTGGAAAAGCCATAGCTTTGACTATATGGACCTTTGTTAGCAAACTGATGTCTCTGCTTTTGAATATGCTGTCTATTTTCATCATACCTTTTCTCCCAAGGAGCAAACTTTGCCTTTTAATTTTGTGACTGCAGTCACCATGAGAGAGTCATTTCCTAGGCAGGGGTCCCCAAGGAGAGAGGGGTCTGGAATTATCAAGGAGGAAGAAAGGATAAATTTTGTTTCCTCTACATTCCTTAGGATTATATAACAATGTATCCTGCCTGAGGACAGTCTCTGGATTAAACTTTCTGGCTAATCCTGTTATCTTAAAATGTAAATTATGGGAGTAGGTCTGGTGAGGTCTTTACAACCTCCAGACATTCTTTGGATTCACTGGAGAGTATATAACTCCATTGCTAACACTAGCAAGTGGGTACTCTTTCTACCTCCTTGTGATGTCTATGTCAGAAGCTTTCTCTATCTCCTTTATACTTTAATAAAACTGTATTACACAAAAGCTCTGAGAGATCAGGCCTCATGTCTGGCCCCAGATTGAATTTTTCCCCTCCGGAGGCCAAGAATCCCAGCATCTTTGTGTGGTTCAGCAACAACCTTTCAACCATCCACAGTGATTTTGGAGCCCAAGAAAATAAAGTCTGTCACTTCTGCCTTAGTTCACACTTATTCTGCATTTTGGCCATTCTGCATTGCAGAAAATGAAGAAAAACTAAAGAGCCTCTTGATGAAGGTGAAAGAAGAGAATGAAAAAACTGGCTTAGAATTCAACATTCAAGAAATGAAAATCATGGCATCTGATCCCATCACTTCATGGCAAAAAGATGGAGAAAATGGAAACAGTGATAGACTTTATTTTCTTGGGCTCTGAGATCACTGCAGATGGTAACTGCAGCCATGAAATTAAGATGCTTGCTCCTTGGAAGAAAAGCTATGACCAACCTAGATAACATATTCAAAACCAGAGACATCACATTGCTGACAAAAGTCCATATAGTCAAAGCTATAGTTTTTACAGTAGTCCTGTATGGATATGAGAGTTGGACTATAGAGAAGTCTTAGTGCCAAAGAACTGATGCTTTTGAACTGTGTTGTTGGAGAAGACTCTTGAGAGCACCTTGGACTGCAAGGAGATCCAACCAGTCAATCCTAAAGGAAATCAACTCTGAATATTCATTGGAAGGACTGATGCTCAAGTTGAGGCTCCAATACTTTGGCCACCTGATGATAAGAGCTGACTCATTGAAAAAGACCATGATCCTGGGAAAGATTGAAGGCAGGAGGAGAAGAGGATGAATAGGATGAGACAGTTTGATGGTATCACAGACTCAATGGCCATGAGTTTGAACAAACTCTTCAAGATAACAAAGAACAGAAAAACCTGGTGTGCTGCAGTCCATGGAGTCACAAAGAGTTGGACACAGATGAGCGACTGAACAACAACATTCCACATTTATTTTAGGAACTTTTTCAGATGTGTCTAGGTCAGATCTCCTAGAGGCAGCATCTGAGAAAGGGATGTGGATGAAGGAGATCTATTGAGGGACTGTTCTTAAGAGAAGGGCAATAGCAGTTAAGCAGTGATGTCGGTTCAGCTTCCGCCAGATCCCACAAGGAGAGCTCCAGCATGAATTTCACCACATATTTGTTTCCACCACCTTGAGCAAAGGCAAGCCTTGTATTTCCCTGTGTACATTAGTCATTGCCTGCAAGCTGTCACCAAGGGAGTGAGGTAGGTGGGAGTTTACCTCCCTCATCTAGGTGGGTGAGGTGGTATGACAGCCACTCTTCAGGACGATTCCCAGTAATTTTTCATTTCTGCCTCTGTGTAGTCCCCTTTCACACTGATAAAACTGACCTGTAGAACCTTTCAGTTCCCTTCAGGCACTCAGTCATCTCCAACTCTTTGCAACCCCATGAATCGCAGCATGCCAGGCCTCCCTGTCCATCACCATTCCCAGAGATTACTCAAACTCATGTCCATCAAGTCAGTGATGCCATCCAGCCATCTCATTCTCTGTTTTCCCCTTCTCCTCTTGCCCCCAATCTCTCCCAGCATCAGAGTCTTTTCCAATGAGTCAACTCTTTGCATGAGGTGGCCAAAGTATTGGAGTTTCAGCTTTAGCATCATTTCTTCCAATGAACACCCAGGACTGATCTCCTTTAGGATGGACTGGTTGGATCTCCTTGAAGTCTAAGGGACTCTCAAGAGTCTTCTCCAACACCAGAGTTCAAAAGCATCAATTCTTCGGTGCTCAGCTTTCTTCACAGTCCAACTCTCACATCCATACATGACCACTGGAAAAACCATAGCCTTGACTAGATGCACCTTTGTTGGCAAAGTAATATCTCTGTTTTTTAATATACTATCTAGGTTGGTCATAACTTTCCTTCCAAGCAGTAAGCGTCTTTTAATTTCATGGCTGCAGTCACCATCTGCAGTGATTTTGGAGCCCCAAAAAAATAAAGTCTGACACTGTTTCCACTGTTTCCCCATCTATTTCCCAGAAGTGATGGGACCAGATGCCATGATCTTCGTTTTCTGAATGTTGAGCTTTAAGCCAACTCTTTCACTCTCCACTTTCACTTTCATCAAGGGGCCTTTTAGTTCCTCTTCACTTTCTGCCATTAGGTTGGTGTCATCTGCATATCTGAGGTGATTGATATTTCTCCCAGCAATCTTGATTCCAGCTTCTGCTTCTTCCAGCCCAGCGTTTCTCGTGATGTACTCTGCATGTAAGTTCAATAAGGAGGGTTACAATATACAGCCTTGACGTACTCCTTTTCCTATGTGGAATTAGTCTGTTGTTCCATGTCCAGTTCTAACTGTTGCTTCCTGACCTGCATACAGATTCCTCAAGAGGCAGGTCAGGTGGCCTGGTATGCCCATCTCTTTCAGAATTTTCCACAGTTTATTGTGATCCACACAGTCAAAGGCTTTGGCATAGTCAATAAAGCAGAAATAGATGTTTTTCTGGAACTCTTGTGCTTTTTCCATGATCCAGTGGATGTTGGCAATTTGATCTCTGGTTCCTCTTCTTTTCTAAAACCAGCTTGAACATCTCGGAGTTCACGGTTCACATATTGCTGAAGCACGGCTTGGAGAATTTTGACCATTGCTTTACTAGCATGTGAGATGAGTGTAATTGTGTGGTAGTTTGAACATTCTTTGGCATTGCCTTTCTTTGGGATTGGAATGAAAACTGACCTTTTCCAGTCCTCTGGCCACTGCTGAGTTTTCCAAATTTGCTGGCGCATTGGGTGCAGCACTTTCACAGCATCATCTTTCAGGATTTGAAATAGCTCAACTGGAATTCCATCACCTCCACTAGCTTTGTTCATAGTGATGGTTTCTAAGGCCCACTTGACTTCACATTCCAGGATGTCTGGCTCTAGGTGAGTGATCAGAGCATCATGATTATCTGGGTTGTGAAGATCCTTTTTGTACTGTTCTTCTGTGTATTCTTGCCACCTCTTCTTAATATCTTCTGCTTCTGTTAGGCCCATACCATTTCTGTCCTTTATCGAGCCCATCTTTGCATGAGATGCTCCCTTGGTATCTCTAATTTTCCTGAAGAGATCTCTAGTCTGTCTATCCCATTCTGTTGTTTTCCTCTATTTCTTTGCATTGATCACTGAGGAAGGCTTTCTTATCTCTTCTTGCTATTCTTTGGAACTCTGCATTCAGATGCTTATATTTGTTCTTTTCTCCTTTGGTTTTCGCATCTCTTCTTTTCACAGCTATCTGTGAGGCTTCCCCAGGCAGTCATTTTGCCTTTTTGCATTTCTTTTCCATGGGGATGGTCTTGATCCGTGTCTCCTGTACAATGTCATGAACCGCATTCCATAGTTCATCAGGCACTCTATATATCAGATCTAGTCCCTTAAATCTATTTCTCACTTCCACTGTATAATCATAAGGGATTTGATTTAGGTCATACCTGAATGGTCTAGTGGTTTTCCCTACTTTTTTCAATTTAAGTCTGAATTTGACAATAAAGATTTCATGATCTGAGTCACAGTCAGCTCCCGGTCTTGTTTTTGCTGACTGTATAGTGCTTCTCCATCTTTGGCTGTAAAGAATATAATCAGTCCGATTTCGGTGTTGACCATCTGGTGATGTCCATGTGTAGAGTCTTCTCTTGTGTTGTTGGAAGAGGGTGTTTGCTATGACCAGTGCATTTTCTTGGCAAAACTCTATTAGCCTTTGCCCTGCTTCATTCTGTACTCCAAGGCCAAATTTGCCTGTTATTCCAGGTGTTTCTAGACTTCCTACTTTTGCCTTCCAGTCCTCTATAATGAAAAGGACATATTTTTGGGTGTTAGTTCTAAGAGGTTTTGTTGGTCTTCATAGAACCATTCAACTTCAGCTTCTTGAGCATTACTGGTTAGGGCATAGGCTTGGATTACTGTGATATTGAATGGTTTGCCTTGGAAACAGAGATCATTCTGTCATTTTTGAGATTGCATCCAAGTACTGCATTTCGGACTCTTGTTTGACCATGATGGCTACTCCATTTCTTCTAAGGGATTCCTGCCCACAGTAGTAGATACAATAGTCATCTGAGTTAAATTCACCCATTCCAATCCATTTAAGTTCGGTGATTCCTAGAATGTGGACATTCACTCTTGCCATCTCCTATTTGACCACTTCCAATTTGCCTTGATTCATGGACCTAACATTCCAGGTTCCTATGCAATATTGCTCTTTACAGCATTGAACCTTGCTTCTATCACCAGTCACAACCACAACTTGGTATTGTTTTCTCTTTGGCTCCATCCCTTCATTCTTTCTGGAGTTATTTCTCCACTGATCTCCAGTAGCGTGTTGGGCACCTAACGACCTGGGGAGTTCCTCTTTCAGTATCCTCATTTGCCTTTTCATACCGTTCATGGGGTTCTCAAAACAAGAATACTGAAGTGGTTTGCCATTCCCTTCTCCAGTGGACCACATTCTGTCAGACCTCTCCACCAGGACCCGCCCCTCTTGGGTGGCCCCACACGGCATGGCTTAGTTTCACTGAGTTAGACAATGCTGTCATCTGTATGATCAGATTGACCAATTTTCTGTGATTATGGCTTCAGTGTGTCTGCCCTCTGATGCCCTCTCGCAACACCTTACTTGGGTTTCTCTTACGTTGGACGTAGAACCTTTAGAATATTGCAAAAATGGCCATGTGGGACTTGGAGGCTATATCATAAAAGACTCAGCAGCTTCTGCCTTACTTTCTCTTAGATTGTTTGCACTGAGGGAAACCAGCCACAACATGGTGAGAAAAATGAAAACTGAAAGTGGTTCTGTGCAGAAGTCACTGTGACAAAAAAACAAGTCCTTGGGCTTCCCTAGTGGCTCAGTGGTAAAGATTTGTCCTGCCAATGCAGAAGACACAGGTTCGATCCTTGGTCCAGGATGATTCCATATGCTGTGAAACAGTTAAGTCCATGTAGCACCACTATTGAGCCCGTAGCTCTAGATCCTGTGCTCTCAACAAGAGAAGTCACTGCAATGAGAAGTCCTTGCACCACCAGAGAGTAGGCTTCCCATAGCTAGAGGGAATGAAGCTCTAAAATGAAGCCTCCTGCCAACAGCCATGTGTGAGTGAGCTCTCTTGGGAGATAATCACTCCAGTCCCACTCAAGCCTTCAGACTGACTGCAGCCCCAGCTGACTTCTTGAAAGCAATCTCCAGAGACCCTGAGCCAAAATCCCAGTTAAGCAGCTCCCAAATTGTTGACCCACAGAAAGTTACATAATAAATGCTTATGTTGCTTTAAGCCACTAAGTTTGGAATGATTTGTTAGGTAGCATGACATAACCAATAAAGAAGGCTCATATGTATTGAGGGAAATGCCCCAGATAATAAGGCAGCTGTGCATTATTAGCAGCCAGGACACAGTGGCCAGGAAGCAGGTAAAATGACCAGGCAAAGGGACGTGAGCAGGGCATCAGCAACATTCATGGCCTTAGTTACCTTTCACGTTAGATGTTTCCATCAAACCCTTCATGCTACTTAATGGAGTACCATGTCATAAATGTAATCATGGCTTGGACATTTACAGTTTTAAAAATGTAACTGGCAATAACTTGAAGTTCTAGACCTAGTGAAAATATTCTTGAAAAATGAAGGTAGGTTCAAACAACAGCTGAGAGAATTCATCACTAGTAATAAGCAATGAGAGATGAGTACTCAGGCTAAAGCAAACTAATTCAGGATGAACCCATAGAACTAAAAAAAAAAAAAAAAAACGCACCAGAAAGAATATGTGAGTAATTACAGGTAAATATTGACTACTTAGGGCTTCCCTGGTAGCTCAGAGGGTAAAGAATATGCCTGTAATGCAGGAGACCCCAGTTCAATTCCTGGATTGGAAAGATCCCCTGGAGAAGGGATAGGCCACCCACTCCAATATTCTTGGGCTTCCCTGGTGGCTCAGATGGTAAAGAATCCACCTGCAGTGTGGGAGACCTGGGTTCAATTCCTGGGTTGGGAAGATGCCCTGGAGAAGGGAACAGCTATCCACTCCAGTATTCTGGCCTGGAGAATCCACATGGACAGAGTCAGTGGGCTATAGTCCATGTGTACACAGAGAGTCAGACATGACTGAGTGACTAAGCACAGCACAACATTGACCACTCAAAGATAAAATAACAAAAGGTCTTGGTGGGTTGTTAAAATGTTGGTAGAAATAAAATTTGTTGACAAAAATAGCACAAATCCTAGTAAGAGAGTAAATGTTAGTTGCTCAGTCGTGCCCAACTTTTTGCGACCCCATTGACTGCAGCCCACCAGGCTCCTCTGTCCATGAGATTTTCCAGGCAAGGATACTGGAGTGGGATGCTATTTCCTTCTCCAGGGGATCTTCCCAACCCAGGGGTCGAACCCGGGTCTCCTGCACTGCAGGCAGATTCTTTACCAACTGAGCTACAAGGGAAGCCACAGTAAGAGAGTAATGGAGTGAAACTGCTCTGAGGTGCTTAGATTGTTCAATGAGTAGTAAAACTTTTCATTTAAAGTAGAAGGTAAAAATTAAAAGTGCATACTGTGACTCCTATGACAATCATTAAAAGAAGAATAAAGAAACAAATCTAAAAAGCTATAAAGACAAAAAATAATAAATACCAGCTAAACTCAAAAGAAAACAAGAGAAACCAACACAATATTGTAAAGCAATTATCCTCCATTTAAAAATAAAAGAATTAGCTGATTATACAGAGTGAAGTAAGCCAGAAAGAAAAACACCAATACAGTATACTAACACATATATATGGAATTTCGAAAGATGGCAACGATGACCCTGTATGCGAGACAGCAGTAGAGACACAGATGTGTAGAGCAGACTTTTGGACTCTGAGGGAGAGGGAGAGGGTGGGATGATTTGGGAGAATGGCATTGAAACATGTATACTATCATGTAAGAAACAAATCGCCAGTCTATGTCCGATGCAGGACACAGGATGCTTGGGGCTGGTGCACGGGGATGACCCAGAGAGATGTTATGGGGAGGGAGGTGGGGGGGGGGGTTCATGTTTGGGAACGCATGTACACCCGTGGTGGATTCATGTCAATGTATGGCAAAACCAATACAGTATTGTAAAGTAAAGTTAAAAATATATATATCTATATATATATATCTATAGTGTATCTCCACTCAAATAAATAAATAAATAAATAATAAAAATAAAATAATTTTTAAAGAGAGAAAATAACCAAGACAAGAAGGTACATGTTTACAAAAAAAAAAAAAAAAGGAAAGAAACCAAGAATAAAGAAAAACATCGTGTAAAGGGAAAACAGATAAAAAGATGATAGCCTTAAACCCATCTATTACTTCAGTATATTACATGTCAATGTAAAATGCTGTAGAACCAACCTAATACTGAGTTATTTATGTCAAGAACAAAACAGAGATGGTCAAGGCAGATGTGTAAAGGAAACTTAACCTAACCTTACAGGAATTGACAGCTCTTTTCATGAACTGGCAGAGGACACCAGCCAATCCCTCAAACACCAAGTCTTTTTATGTCGCCTCTGAAATTCCTGCTCCCCTAATTCAGTTACCCTAATCCAAATAAGAAAGAAGACCAGTAGGCAACCAATTAGCTGAAAAAAATTAATAATCTCCATATTTATCCATAAAATACTCGTCTGTTAGCAACTCAGAACTCACTGCTCCTATAGCCTTGAGGTTCCAGTTTTGCAGGAGGCAATTCTTGTAATAAACTCAACTTTCTGCCTTTTTTTCTTAATTCAGTACAGAGTTTGGTTTTTGACACCATGGACTAAATGTGCTAAGTCACTTCAGTCAGGGCCAACTCTATGCAACCCCATGGACTGTAGCCAGCCAGGCTCCTCTGTCCATGGGTTTCTCCAGGCAAGAATACTGGAATGGGTTGCCATGCCCTTCTCCATGGGATCTTCCCCACTCAATCACTCATGGGTGATTGAACCCGTGGCTCCTACATCTCCTGCACTGGCAGTCGGATTCCTTACAACTAGCACTGCCTGGGAAGCCCAAGGGCACAAGGGCCAATCTGCAAACCTGAGGCCTGATAGCAGCCTGTCACCTGGGGGCAGGGGATGCTGAGAACTTGCCTTTAGGAGGCTGGAGAGCCATTGGTCAAGATCTCACAGGGCCTATCAAGTCTTGGCCAAAACATCCCACTTTAAAAACAAAAACTTAATCATTGCTACCTCACCTCAAAGAGATCAAATTAGTTATGTAAAAAATGGTTATACAAATATAACCTCAAAAGAATTGTTTGAATAATGGAAAATATATAAATAAAACTCTTACTGTGCCACAAAGACCTCAAAATATACATGTTTTAAGTCCTGTGCCATAAATCTACCATAATTTTAAACAACGGAATTTTATTACAAGATGTGCCAATAAAGAAACTAAATCTAAATTATAACAATATAATTTTAAAAGACTATGACTTATTTAGGGCTTCTCTTGTAGCTCAGCAGTTAAGAATATGGCTGCAGTGCAGGAGCCGCAGGAAACACAGCTTCAGTCCCTGGGTTGGGAAGATCCCCTAGAGGAGGGTATGGCAACTATTCCAGTATTTTTGCCTGTAGATTTCCAAGGACAGAGGAGCCTGATGGGCTACAGTCCATGGGGTCGCAAAGCATCAGACACAACTGAGGTGACTTAGCAGCAACAACAGCATGACTTCTTTATACATAAAAACAGTTTAAAGTTTTAGTTAATAAAATAGTATTTATTTTCATTTACACGGTAAGACAGTGTCAAAGACCCTGCTGCATTTTACAAACTACATCAGATATAAGCAAGTTTCCCAGGGAAACCTCGTAAGAAGGTGGACTCTAGTGTATATCAGTTTCACCAGGTACAGCAAGCCTCTTGCCAGAATGGCTGTACCAGGACACCATATGATGACCCACAGAGACAACCCAGTCCATGAACAGACTGACCATTAGAAATGGAGTACAAAAAAGTAGCCATATACAGCATTATAAACATATCTTTGACTGAATCAATCTTTGTATTCAATATAACTTTCATCAAAACTCAAGATTAGAAAATATATTTGAAAAAGTAAATTCCACAAACATCTAAGAAAATTTTGTAAAAGAATAAATAAGAGAGCTTATAAGATTAACAAAATCTTTAAGAGCAAAAGAAAAAACAGAAAATAAAAAAGGAAACAACAATTCCATAGAGAGCTTAAAACAGGTCAGTGTATCTATCTTTGGGAACTTTGAATGAGTCTGAATCTTTTTTAAAAATTAGCGAGAAAAGGAAAATGATAGATTGTTTTAGAGCATCCCTTGAAATCTGCCTTAGAATTGAAAACTTAAGTTGGAACTTTACATCGTATATGGCATATATAAAGATGTAGTCTCTACATATATTAATATGAGAAATGAAACTATAGTGCTAGTATGAAAAACAGAATATATATTTTTCAATTGATGCAGGAAAGACATTTTTATATAAGAAAACATATTTTATAAACTTAAGAATTTTTAACAAAGATCACTTTAGACTAAATTACCCATAAACTCATTTTTTTATATTTAACTGAAATATCATCTTAGATAGAACATGTTTTCACAGTTTAAAACTAATACATGATATACAGAACATAAAAAGAAACTCCTACAAATGGATAAATTAAATTTTCAAAGAAATCTTGTAGGAAATTGAAACTATAGGAAATGATTAAAATTTTAAAGCTATATTAGTTTGTATTAATTAGCTTATATAATTAAACTTGTTAACATATAAGCAATAAGAAACTAGATCACCCATAAAATAGGAGTGGGATGTGAATTAATAAAAAAAGACAGTACAAGAAAAAAAATCCTTGGAAATTAAAAATAAAAAATGTCACTTTATTTAACATAAAAAAATGGCCAACCTAACCCTCATCTCAGCCTCCACATACCTTCACTATAGTGATAGTAAGGCTGGGTTCTCCTGAGAAGATCCCTGCACAAGTCCAACCTTTAAATAGCATAAATCTTCCTTCATGTCTTCCCTTAAGGGACCTGTGGCCTTTTTGCTTCCCAGGAATATATACTGGCTCTCAATTAACTATAATCCTAAAGACCTAGAATGCCATTCTACTCTCTCCGTCTGACTGGGGCTTACAGAGGTCAAGGGAGTTTAAATTTTAGGTTCACATTGGGCCAAGTGAGTCCACAGAAGTTTGTCTATTTCACACTTCAGAATATGTTTTTAGAAGACACACAGTCCCCATACTGGTTCCTCAACTTATGGAGCAAGGGCCAAACTGAAGTCCCTAAAACTACCTCTTGTACAGAAATAGTAAAACAAAGGACTCTCATACCTGTACTGGTTCTGATACCAATTCCAGCAAAGAATTGTTATAAGAGAGGATACCAATTGGTAGAGAGGAAGTAGGGGACTCCACAGCAGCAAAAGTGATTTTTCCACAGCAGCAGGGTGTCTGAAAATCCACCTCAATTCTGACACTATATACTCAGAAATGGCATCAGATTCCACAAGTTAATAGTTCAGTCACACAAGATGGTGCCCTCTACCATCACACACATACACATACACATCAGATGGCAGTCTCAAGTCCAGGTTGTCACTTGTACTTCTGATCAACTGGATAAATCACATGTTCCATGACCTCCTCTCCTCTTGGATTTGATTAATTTTCTAGAGCAGCTCACAAAACTCCAAGAAATGTTTTACTTACTAGGTCAGCAGTTTATTATAAAAGGATATGGCTCCAGAACAGCCAGAAGGAAGAGCTACATAGGGCAAGGTACTGGAGAGTGGAACATACAGCTTCTTTTCACTCTCTCCTGGCAGGCCATTCACCCAGCAGTTCCAGGTATTCACCAGCCAGGATGCTCTCCAAAGCACCTTCTTCGGGGTTTTACAAAGGCTTCATTATGCAGCTGTGATTGATTAACTCATTGGACACTGGCAATTGAGTCAACCCCATGACCCCTTCCCCCTCACCAGAGGCTGGAAAGTGAGACTTAAAAGTTTGAACCTTCAGCAATTTCCCTGCTCCATCCAGTGGCTAAGATTCTGTACTTCCACTGCAGAGGGTGTGGGTTCTATCCCTGGTCAGGGACTAAAATCCCACATGCTACTCAGCCAAAAAAATAAAAAAGAGAGAGCGAGCTTTGTGTTTTAAAAGTTCCAACCTTCTAATCACATGTTGACTTTCCAGATAACCAGCCCCCATACTTAGGTGGGGTCCAAAAGTCACCTCATTACGATAACAAAAAACACCATTCTGCTCTCATCACTTAGGAAGATCCAAACATTTTAGTAATTCTATGTCACAAATGGTGTCAAAGAACAAATATAAATTTCTTACCTTATATCACACTATCACAATATGCTTAGGGAATTGCTCAGTTTAGGGTCATGAAGCCAGGAAAAGTGTAATAATGGTGATCCTAACACCTCACCATTGACTTCACTTGCTCGGCCAGTCTGTGCGCACGGGGTGGCCATGGAGAAAGGTTGGATTATCATAACCAGAGTCAGACAGTGACTCCAATTACATACTTCTTTGCATGTGTTGTCTGCTAGAGCAAATCAAAACAGGTCCTGCCACCTGCTATCCAGCTAATGATTTGACAAATGCTCTCCTCTCCTTACCAATTAGTAAGGACAATTAGAAACATTTCACTTTCAGCTGGCAAGAACAGTCACTATTAGACCTCAAGGCAATTCTCCCACTCCATGACAGACAAGAGCCACAATCATCTGGACATCCTACAGGACACCAAGCTGATAATCAAATATTGATCACATTATCCTAGATAACTTAGTAGACAAGTGAATGACTCCGATGGGGAAAATATTGACATTTTGAGTGCTTGACAATTCAGCAGGGTTTCTAAATGTCTAGTAGTCTAAATCTAATTGGGATATTCTAATTTAAAAGGCAAATCTCTGCACAGATAACCTAGAGCACAGGAAGAACCACAGAAATTTTTGGATCCCTTTGCATGTTAGAGAAAACATATTACACACATATTATAACATAGCATGCTGCTATAACACATTTATAAAATATCACCAAGCTGCTCAGACATTCAGTCCAGACCACCTAGTTCATCTATTCAATGGTAACCGAAGTACTGGTGGCAAATAAACATGTTCTGCAGAGACTCCTGAAAGCCTCATTAGAAAAATCAAAGTATAGACATCAAGAGTTTCGGAGTAAAGTCATTTTTTCTTTTATTGAACACTATTTTTGGTTAGTTGATTGACTGGGTCAGTTGGTGGATCTGTCACTCAGTATGTTGGTCAACTGGTTGGTTTACAACTGGACTCTGACAGAAACTGAACATTTTACCATAAGCCAGCAAGTGACTCTGCAACCTGAGATGCCCATGAGGAGCTAAGTGCTATCTGATCTGCCAGGCTATAAGATCAGGCTTGTATTGAAGCAACATAACATCAAGGGGAAGTGATCTACTGGAAATCAAGCTCAAGCAGATGGAAAATGCACAAGATGCCTGGAAGGTAGCCCAGACTCAGGAAGCACCTATTCCTATGCTGCCCCATCTACTTCAATCAAAATTTATGTCCTCACGGGGAAAGATCAGTTGATGAAAGGTAAATAAAATTCAGGTTGTGAAAGGAAAATCAAAATGGTATTTCCAAGAGAGCTTTCTAAAATGGAGCCAGGAGTCTGCTGAGGAAGTGTGATGTATGCATATTTCAGCCTGGATGGAATCTGACATTTGACCACATATTGTCTTAATACAGGCACCCAAAATATCTGCCCAATGATACTCATCTCATCCTTACCCTAAGTAACTCATGACAGACTATCCACTTATTGAACCCTAAAATAAAATAGAATTGAATCCTGAAATAGCCCTTAAGGATAAATACTTCCTTTCTTTCATCAGAATCAATCATAATTATTTCCAGACAACTTTAACAACCTTAGTGGCTTTTGTCTTTATAAGCCCCTGATTCTTTGCCCACCTTGAACAGTTTCACCTGAATCTGTGTCTCTGGAATTGCAATTTCTAAGAGCAAAATAAACTCTTTTCTTATTTTCAGCCTTCTGCATTGTTTGGTCTAAAAAGTCTTTCTTATGATAAGAAAGGATAAATAAAATTCAGGTCTAGTTAATGGATGCTGCTCTCTGCTAAGTCACTCAGTTGTGTCAGACTCCTTGCAACCCAATGAACTACATAGCCCGCCAGGCTCCTCTGTCCACAGGATTCTCCAGACAAGAATACTGGACTGGGTTGCCACGTATTCCTCCAAGGGATCTTCCCAACCCAGGGGTCAAACCCACTTCTCTTATGTATCTTCCATTGGCAAGAGGGTTCTTTACCCCCAGCGCCGCCTGGGAAGCCCCTGTTTATGGATAAGTCTGCACAGTATATAGGCCTCAAGCAGAAATATACTATCACAGCAATTAAGTTCCATTCAGGAGTGGCAATAAAAAATGTGTAAAAATCAAATGCTAAGTAGGCTCAAGTGCAGGACCTCTGGTTGTTCAAGAAATTAACCTATGATGAGTTTATGCTTATTCACAGGAAATGGCTAATGGTGACTGACTGGTCAAGAGCATAGGAATAGAGAGTTTGCAAGACTGGTGACATTGAGGTCTACTCAATGACCAGGATAGATTTTTATAAAACTTTCCATTTAGATAAGTCCACTCACTGCTCTTGAGTCATTTTGTAACATTTCACCTGCATGGTCTTAATTTGCAAGGGAATAAACCATGTTAAGTATTGGGTTTTGTCTTGGTTTTCCAGCATCAAGGTCATTTTGGTGGTGAAACTGCCATAACCTTTAGGAAGTTAAGATCTTCCTTACGTGGGTTTTACTATAAGAACCACCATACCCAAAGCATGTGGTGCTGGTGGTTTAGCTGCTAAGTAGTGTTCAACTCTTTGCAGTCCCATGGATTGTAGCCTACCAGACTCCTCTGTCCATGGGATTTCCCAGGCAAGAATACTGGAGTGGGTTGTCATTTCCCTCTCCAGGGGTTATTCTCAATCTAGGGATTGAACCTGTGTCTCCTGCTTGGAAGGTGGGTTCTTTACTACTGAGCCACCTGGAAGCCCAACCAACGCATACCAATTTCTCAAATGCAAGAAATGACTACTGATCACTATAAATGCTTAAACTGAAAAAAGAAAACTACCCCTCCCCCCAAAAAATCACAGCTATTTTACATGCAAACATTGTGCTAACTGTATTGCTATTGTAGCACATAGCCAGCAATAGCTCAGTTCTTTATCCCTTGCTTATAACCCAACTGAGGAGAGGATGAGGCAAGTAAGAGCACTATCCCAAAAGGAAAGAAACCTTTTTTAAATTACAGAGAGTAAATCTATGTAAAATACTGAATTCTCCAAAAGGCATTGTTAGAAATAATTGTTTGAATTAATAAACAAATACATAATTCTGAATTTCAGTTCAATTAAAAACTACTGAGAAACTAATATTTGCCATTGTACTGGCCAATTGAATACCAAAACAAATGTTCCCTTCAGTATTAAATAGTTTTTAGTTTAATCACCAATTACCAAAAGGATACTAATGAAGGCTTTAATTTAAGAAGTGAAATAATGATGGGCACAGTATAGAAATGTGAGCTACAGAAGCAAGCCACTAAATCAATGATTATAATTTTGAGTCAACAGATAGCAATTTTCTGTATTCAAGATAAAAGGTATTGACATTATTTTCTTTTAACAGATACCTAGAAATATCAATAACTTCAGATATGCAGATGATATTACCCTTATGGCAGAAAGTGAACAGGAACTTAAAACCCTCTTGATGAAAGTAAAAGTGGAGAGTGAAAAAGTTGGCTTAAAGTTCAACATTCAGAAAACAAAGATCATGGCATCTGGTCCCTTCACTTCATGGGAAATAGATGGGGAAACAGTGGAAACAGTGTCAGACTTTATTTTTCTGGGCTCCAAAATCACTGCAGATGGTGACTGCAGCCATGAAATTAAAAGACACTTACTGCTTGGAAGGAAAGTTATGACCAAGCTAGACAGCATATTCAAAAGCAGAGACATTACTTTGCTGACTAAGTTCTATCTGGTCAAGGCTATGGTTTTTCCTGTGGTCATGTATGGATGTGAGAGTTGGACTGTGAAGAAGGCTGAGCGCCGAAGAATCGATGCTTTTGAACTGTGGTGTTGGAGTAGACTCTTGAGAGTCCCTTGGACTGCAAGGAGATCCAACCAGTCCATTCTGAAGGAGATCAGTCCTGGGAATTCTTTGGAAGGAATGATGCTAAAGCTGAAGCTCCAGTACTTTGGCCATATCATGCGAAGAGTTGACTCATTGGGAAAGACTCTGATGCTGGGAGGGATTGGGGGTAGGAGGAGAAGGGGACGACCGAGGATGACATGGCTGGATGGCATCACTGACTCGATGAACGTGAATCTGAGTGCACTCTGGGAGTTGGTGATGGACAGGGAGGCCTTGCATGCTGCTATTCATGGGGTCGCAAAGAGTTGGACACGACTGAGTGACTGAAACGAACTGAACTGAACATTCAGTAACATTTGTCACATCATTTATATAAGCACTCTTTGTCTTGCATTCTGTCCAATATAGTAATCATTATTTACATGTAAAACTTTAACTAAAATTAATTGAAATTATGTAACATTAAAAATTCAATCCTCAGTCACACTAGCCAAATTTTTTTTTCCCCCATGTGGTGAGATCACTTACCTACCATGAGATCTGCCCTCTATAAATTCTGAAGTATATAACTCAATATTATTTACCACAAGGAGGGGGAAATAAGGAGTTACTATTCAGTGGGCATAGTTTCAATTAAGCAAGATGACTAAGTGTTACAGATTGCTGTACTAACACTGTACACTGGCCACATTTGAAGTGTATCATGATCATATGTCAGAGAAGGCAATGGCACCCCCCCCCCCCCCTCCAGTACTCTTGCCTGGAAAATCCCATGGATGGAGGAGCCTGGTAGGTCTCAGTCCACAGGGTCGCTAAGAGTCGGACACGACTGAGCGACTTCACTTTCACTTTTCACTTTCATGCATTGGAGAAGGAAATGACAACCCACTCCAGTGTTCTTGCCTGGAGAATCCCAGGGATGGGGGAGCCTGGTGGGCTGCCATCTACGGGGTCGCACAGAGTTGGACATGACTGAAGCAACTTAGCACCAGCAGCAGCATGATCACATGTGTGTAAGGCAGGCCACATTGCATTATAAAAAATATCCCTCATCTTAGGTATTTTGGTCTTCTGAATTGAACATACTTCCTAGTTAATAGAATAGGAGGAAGCACTGAATTTTAAAGGTAATTAATGTTGATCTTTTGTTTCTTCATTAGTGTATTTTGTTCTACTTAATTGAAAACATTCTATTCTGTTGTAAAATTAATGGCTTACTTTCTTTCTCTTTCTGGTTGTAAAACAAATGTCTTACTTTCTTCTGTTGGCAAGTGTCTCTTCACCATTTCTTATAGAGATCTTCATTCCATGCTTCTCTTTGCTTCCATCAAAAGAACAACGGGGGCTTTGTGTGGGTGTTCTGACTGGACGGCCACAAATCTTATTTACCTTTTAAATAGAAAATATTAAAGACAGTTAGAAACCATGCTCCAGTCTTTCCGAGAATGTAATATTTGCTAGAGTTTAAATCAAAGATATGTTACTTACACCACAGTATTAACCTTCAAGACTTACAAAGTTTGCTAATTTTTAAAGTAGAGGGAATCAAATTATCCATATAAAATGGCAATCACAATAAATTACTTCTATACATATTTATACAGTTTGAATGTATGCAAATGCAAAATACATGAATAAAAAAAATATGCAAAATCAGAGAACTGCATTAATAAACTAGCCTGCTAGTATAAATAAAACTATTTAACCAAAGTAGGTATTACTTATGGTTTATATTCATATCATTGACTAGTCACATACCTGTACTAAGTTTCTTAATAAAGTAATTCGCTGTTGAACATGTGGTCCAGTTCTATGTGAGTTCTAAGGGTAGTTTTCTTCTTAAAATCTTTCTTTGAAAAGGCAATAAATATGCTTATATGAGATTTCATTTTGTAATAGTTATATATCTTCTTCCTCATTCTAGTTTGCATTCAAGGGAGTTATTCATGGTTTCTTTTAAAAAATTATTTATAGAACTGAAAATTTTACTTTTTAATATTACTTAACAAAGATCTTCATTTAACTTATGAAATTATCACTGAAAATTAAGTAATTAATTGGACACATTATCATGTAAAGCATCAAAAAAGATTCACAAGATACCTTATACATTCAAAAAGGCACAGTAGTATAGTTAAAAATACATAAAAGCATTGCCTCTGAATCAAGAGACTTTGGTTCTTGTCCTAATATATCCTTCTTAATTGCTGAGATATTGATAACAGTGACAGACCTTTATAGAACTTGATTCTCTTATATGTAATATGAAGAACTTAGAATAAATTATTCTAAAGTTCCCTTAAAGTGTAATTTTAAAAAAAAATTTCCATTAATGAGCATTAAAGCAGTTACGCATCTCTTTTATTTAAACAATAATTATTTTATTTCAATATGTGCAAAGAACATGTATTATATGTTGTAGGAGATAAAAGATTAGAAATTGAATTTTCCCTAAAAGAGCTGACAATTAGAAGGAAAGAAAAACATCCTCCCATACATCAAAATGCACATGTACCTTAGAAACGTCCTTGCCTTAACAGGCTCCAGCCCACCCTGCCAATGCAAAAACTTCAGAAAACCCTGAAAAAAGCCCTTGCCCATGCTTGTTTTGGCTCCAGTCCTCCTGCCAAAGCCACTGGGCACACATGGTCAGCATAGGGACACTCCCAGACAAGACCTTACCTTCAAGAGCAGGAGAGGTAATTATTTCACCTAAATTATAGAGGCAAACAAGAAAAGCCAAACCAAATGAGAATACAGAGAAATATGTTCCAAATGAAAGCACAAGATAAAACCCCAGAACAACAACAACAACAAAAACCTCTCATAAAATGGAAACAAGTAATTTACCTAATAGAATGTTTGAAGTTACATTCCTAAAAATGTTCACCAAAAACATTCACCATTCAGGAGAGGGCTGGAGGAACACAGTAAGAATTTCAACAAAGAAATTGAAAATGTAAAACAAATATTATATATAATATACATAAATATATAGACATACACACACACACAGACACACACACAAACCTCATGGTAAGCAAAAATCTGAAATAGATCAGTTCAGTTCAGTCACTCATTCATATCTGACTCTTTGTGACCCCATGAATTGCAGCACGCCAAGCCTCCCTGTCCATCACCATCTCCCAGAGTTTACTCAAACTCATGTCCATTGAGTCGGTGATGCCATCCAACCAGCCCATCCTCTGCCATCCCCTTCTCCTCCTGGCTTCAATCTTTCCCAGCATCAAGGTCTTTTCAAATGAGTCACTTCTTCACATCAGGTGGACAAAGTATTGGAGTATCACCTTCAGCATCAGTCCTTCCAATGAATATTCAGGACTAATTTCCTTTAGGATGGACTGGTTGGATCTCCTTGCAGTCCAAGGGACTCTCAAGAGTCTTCTCCAACATTACAGTACAAAAGCATCAATTCTTCGGTGCTCAGCTTTCTTTATAGTCCAACTTTCACATCCACACACGACTACAGGAAAAACATAGCTTTGACAAGATGGACCTTTGTCTGCAAAGTAATGTCTCTGCTTTTTAATATGCTGCTTAGGTTGGTCATTACTTTCCTTGCACAGAGTAAGCGTCATTTAATTTCATGGCTGCAGTCACCATCTGCAGTGATTTTGGAGCCCAAAAAAATAAAGTCTCTCATTGTTTCCACTGTTTCCCCATCTCTTTGCCACGAACTGATGGGATTGGATGCCGTGATCTTAGTTTTCTGACTGTTGAGTTTTAAGCCAACTTTTTCACTCTCCTCTCACTTTCATCAAGAGGCTCTTTAGTTCTTCAATTTCTGCCATAAGGGTGATGTCATCTGCATATCTGAGGTTATTGATATTTCTTCCAGCAATCTTGATCCCAGCTTGTGCTTCTTCCAGCCCAGCGTTTGTCATGATGTACTCTGCATATAAGTTAAATAAGTAGGGTGACACTATACAGACTTGATGTACTCCTTTTCCTATTTGGAACCAGTCTGTTGTTCCATGTCCAGTCCTAATTCTTGCTTCCTGCCTTGCATACAAATTTCTCAGTGGTAGGTCAGGTTGTCTAGTATTCCCATCTCTTGAAGAATTTTCCACAGTTTACTGTGATCCACACAGTCAAAGGCTTTGGCATAGTCAATAAAGCAGAAATAGATGTTTTTCTGGAACTCTCTTGCTTTTTCTATGATCCAACATATGTTGGCAACATGATCTCAGGTTCCTCTGCCTTTTCTAAATCCAGCTTGAACATCTGGAATTTCACAGTTCACATATCTTTGAAGCCTGGCTTAGAGAACTTTGAGCATTACTTTGCTAGCACATGAGAGGAGTGCAATTGTGTGGTAGTTTGAGCATTCTTTGCAATTGCCTATCTTCGGAATTGAAATAAAAACTGACCTTTTCTAGTCCTGTGGCCACTGCTGAGTTTTCTAAATTTGCTGGCACATTGAGTACAGCACTTTCACAGCATCATCATTTAGGATTTGAAACAGCTCAACTGGGATTCTATGACCTCCACTAGCTTTGTTCCTAGTGATACTTCCTAAGGCCCACTTGACTTCGCATTCCGTGATGCCTGGCTCTAGGTGAGTGATCATACTATCGTGACTAACTGGGTTGTGAAGATCTTTTTTGTAAAGCTTTTTTTGTGTGTGTATTCTTGCCACCTCTTCTTAATATCTTCTGCTTCTGTTAGGCCCATACCAGTTCTGTCCTTTATTCTGCCCATCTTTGCATGAAATATTCCCTTGGTACCCCTGATTTTCCTGACGATATCTCTGGTCTTTTCCATTCTATTGTTTTCCTCTATTTCTTTGCACTGATCACTGAGGAATGCTTTCTTATCTCTCCTTGCTATTCTTTGGAACTCTGCATTCAAATGGGTATATCTTTCCTTTTCTCCTTTGCTTTCTGTTTCTTTTCTTTTCGTAGCTATTTGTAAGGCCTCCTCAGACAGCCATTTTGCTTTTTTGCATTTCTTTTTCTTGGGGATGGTCTTGTTCACTGCCTCCTGTACAATGTCATGAACCTCTGTCCATAGTTCTTCAGGCATCTGTCTATCAGATCTAATCCCTTGAATCTATTTGTCACTTCCACTGTATAGTCATAAGGCATTTGATTTAGATCAAACCTGAATGGTCTAGTGGTTTTCCCTATTTTCTTCAATTTAAGTCTGAATTTGGCAATAAGGAGTTCATGATCAGAGCCACAGTCAGCTTCCTGTCATGTTTTTGCTGATTGTATAGAGCTTCTCCATCTTTGGCTGCAAAGAATATACTCAATCTGATTTTGGTGTTGACCATCTGGTGATGTCCTTGTGTAGAGCCTCCTCTTGTGTTGGGGGAAGAGTCCGTTTGCTATGACCAGTGCGTTCTCTTGAAGAACTCTATTAGCCTTTGCCCTGCTTCATTCTGTATTCCAAGGCCAAATTTGCCTGTTACTACAGGTACTTCTTGACTTCCTACTTTTGCATTCCAGTCCCCTATAATGAAAAGGACATCTTTTTTGGATGTTAGTTCTAGAAGGTCTTGTAGGTCTTCATAGAACCGTTCAACTTCCGCTTCTTCAGCATTACTGGTCGGGGCATAGACTTGGATTATTGTGATATCAAAGATAAAGACACAAAATGGAGAAAGGAACTCAAACATTTCACCAAAGTAAATCATCAAACCACAGGAAAAGGGACTAAAAGAAGAAAATTAAAAGGAAGAACTAAAAATACATACACAAAATAATGAACTAAATGCTGAAGTGCCCTAATCAAAGGACACAGGTGTTTAAATCAGTAAAAATAACAAGATTCATCCACATAATGCTTAGAAGATAATTCACTGCAATGCTAAAGACACGCACAGATGAAAGTCAGAGGTGGAAAAGGTATTCCATGCAAATGGAAACAAAAAGAGCAATACTCATATCAGACAAAATAGACCTGAAAACAAAGTCCATAATGAAAGACAAAATAAAATATTCAGTTCAGTTCAGTTCAATCACTAGGTCATGTCCACTCTATGCGACCCCATGAATTGCAGCACACCAGGCCTCCCTATCCATCACCAACTCTTGGAGTACACTCAAACTTATGTCGATCAACTCGGTGATGCCATCCAGCCATCTCATCCTCTGTCGTACCCTTCTCATCCTGCCCCCAATCCCTCCCAGCATCAGAGTCTTTTCCAATGAGTCAACTCTTTACATGAGGTGGCCAAAGTGCTGGAGTTTCAGCTTTAGCATCATTCCTTCCAAAGTACAGCCAGGACTGATCTCCTTTAGAATGGACTGGTTGGATCTCCTTGCAGACCAAGGGACTCTCAAGAGTCTTCTCCAACACCACAGTTCAAAAGCATCAATTCTTCAGTGCTCAGCTTTCTTCACAGTCCAACTCTCACATCCATACATGACTATGGGATAAATTATAGCTTTGACTAGACAGACCTTTGTTGGCAAAGTAATGTCTCTGCTTTTGAATATGCTATCTAGGTTTGTCATAACTTTCCTTCCAAACACTAAGTGTCTTTTAACTTCATGGCTGCAGTCACCATCTGCAGTGATTTTGGAGCCCAGAAAAATAGTCTGACACTGTTTCCACTGTTTCCCCATCTATTTCCCATGAAGTAATGGGACCAGATGCCATGATCTTCGTTTTCTGAATGTTGAGCTTTAAGCCAACTTTTTCACTCTCCACTTTCACTTTCATCAAGAGGCTTTTTAGTTCCTCTTCACTTTCTGCCATAAGGGTGGTGTCATCTGCATATCTGAGGTGATTGATATTTTTCCTGGCAATCTTGATTCAAGTTTGTGCTTCTTCCAGCCCAGTGTTTCACTTGATGTATTCTGCATATAAGTTAAATAAGCAGGGTGACAATATACAGCCTTGACATACTCCTTTTCCTATTTGGAATTATTCTGTTGTTCCATGTCCAGTTCTAATTGTTGCTTCCTGACCTGCATATTGGTTTCTCAAGAGGCAGGTCAGGTGGTCTGGTATGCCCATCTCTTTCAGAATTTTTCACAGTTGATTGTGATCCACACAGTCAAAGGCTTTGGCATAGTCAATAAAGCAGAAACAGATGGTTTTCTTGAACTCTCTTGCTTTTTCCATGATCCAGCAGATGTTGGCAATTTGATCTCTGGTTCCTCTGTCTTTTCTAAAACCAGCTTGAACATCTGGAAGTTCACGGTTCACGTATTGCTGATGCACGGCTTGGAGAATTTTAAGCATTACTTTACTAGCGTGTGAGATGAGTGCAATTGTGCGATAGTTTGAGCATTCTTTGGCATTGCCTTTCTTTGGGATTGGAATGAAAACTGACCTTTTCCAGTCCTGTGGCCACTGCTCAGTTTTCCAAGTTTGCTGGCGCATTGGGTGCAGCACTTTCACAGCATCATCTTTCAGGATTTGAAATAGCTCAACTGGAATTCCATCACCTCCACTAGCTTTGTTTGTAGTGATGCTTCTTAAGGCCCACTTGACTTCACATTCCAGGATGTCTGGCTCTAGGTGAGTGATCACACCATCGTGATTTTCTGGGTCATGAAGATCTTTTTTGTATAGTTCTTCTGTGTATTCTTGCCACCTCTTCTTAATATCTTCTGCTTCTGTTACGTCCATACCATTTCTGTCCTTCATGAAGCCGATCTTTGTATGAATCTTTCCTTGGTATCTCTAGTTTCCTTGAAGAGTTCTCTAGTCTTTCCCATGCTGTTATTTACCTCTATTTCTTTGCATTGATCGCTGAGGAACGCTTTTTTATCTCTCCTTGCTATTCTTTGGAACTCTGCATCCAGATGCTTATATCTTTCCTTTTTTCTGTTGGTTTTCACTTCTCTTCTTTTCACAGCTAAGGCCTCCCCAGACAGCCATTTTGCTTTTTTGCATTTCTTTTCCCTGGTCTTGATCCCTGTCTCCTGTACAATGTCACGAACCTCCGTCTACAGTTCATCAGGCACTCTATCTATCAGATCTAGTCCCTTAATTCTATTTCTTACTTCCACTGTATAATCATAAGGGATTTTACATAATGCTAAAAGTGTTAATCCAAAAAGAATTATTAAACACAAATTAACCTATGTATGCCTAAATACATAAGGAAAATATTAAAAAAACATAAAGGGAGAAAGTGACAGTAATACAACAATAGTAGGGGACTTCTAATGCACTACCCACAGCAATGGACATACCACCTGGACAGAAAATCAGTAGGCAAAAATTGGCCTTAAATGACACATGAGACTAAATGTGCTTAATAGATATCCAGAGAACATTCCACCCCCAAACAGCAGAATACACATTCTTTTCAAGGTCACATGGAATACTCCCCAGGATTAGCACATGCTAGGTCACAAAATAAATCTCAATAAATTAGAGAAAATTGAAATCATATCAAGCATCTTCTCTGACCACAAAGATATGAAACGAGAAAACACTTACAGGAAAAAAAAAAAAAAACTTGAAAAAACACAAACACATGGAGACTGAATAACGTGCTGCTGCTGCTGCTAAGTAGCTTCAGTCATGGCCAACTCTGTGTGACCTCATAGATGGCAGCCCACCAGGCTCCCCATCCCTGGGATTCTCCAGGCAAGGGTACTGGAGTGGGGTGCCACTGCCTTCTCCAATAATATGTTACTAACAACAAAAAATAAAAAGGTCTATAGAGAAGTCTAAAAATTTCCTGCGACTAATCAAAACGAAGACTCAACTTTCAAAAATCTATAGGATATGGCAAAACAGTCCTAAGAAGGATTAGGACTATAGTAAGAGAGGATAGTGTCACAGGCCTATCTCAGGAAATAAGGGAAATCTCAAATAAGCAATCTAACATGACACTCTAAAAAAAACAGAAAAAGAAGAAAAAACAAAGTATAAAGTTAATAGAAGGAAGGAAATAAAAATCAGAGTAGAAATGAATGAGGTAGAGAACAAAAAAAAATATCAATGAAACTAAGAGCTGAGTTTTTTTAAACTACAAACAAATCTAGTGGAAGTGATGGAATTCCAGTTGAGCTATTTCAAATCCTGAAAGATGATGCTGTGAAAGTGTTGCACTCAATATGTCAGCAAATTTGGAAAACTCAGCAGTGGCCACAGGACTGGAAAAGGTCAGTTTTCATTCCAATCCCAAAGAAAGGCAATGCCAAAGAATGTTCAAACTACTGCACAATTGCACTCATCTCACACACTAGTAAAGTAATGCTCAAAATTCTCCAAGCCAGGCTTCAGCAATACGTGAACCATGAACTTCCAGATGTTCAAGCTGGTTTTAGAAAAGACAGAGGAACCAGAGATCAAATTGCCAACATCTGCTGGATCATGGAAAAAGCAAGAGAGTTCAAGAAAACCATCTGTTTCTGCTTTATTGACTATGCCAAAGCCTTTGACTGTGTGGATCACAATCAACTGTGGAAAATTCTGAAAGAGATGGGCATACCAGACCACCTGACCTGCCTCTTGAGAAACCAATATGCAGGTCAGGAAGCAACAGTTAGAACTGGACTTGGAGCAACAGACTAATTCCAAATAGGAAAAGGAGTATGTCAAGGCTGTATATTGTCACCCTGCTTATTTAACTTCTATGCAGAGTACATCATGAGAAATCCTGGGCTGGAGGAAGCACAAGCTGGAACCAAGAGCCGGGAGAAATACCAATAACCTCAGATATGCAGATGACACCACCCTTATGGCAGAAAGTGAAGAGGAACTAAAAAGCCTCTTGATGAAAGTGAAAGTGGAGAGTGAAAAAGTTGGCTTAAAGCTCAACATTCAGAAAACGAAGATCATGGCATCTGGTCCCAGCACTTCATGGGAAATAGATTGGAAACAGTGGAAACAGTGTCAGACTTTATTTTTGGGGCTCCAAAATCACTGCAGATGGTGACTGCAGCCGTGAAGTTAAAAGACGCTTACTGCTTGGAAGGAAAGTTATGACCAACCTAGATAGCATATTCAAAAGCAGAGATGTTACTTTGCCAACAAAGGTTTGTCTAGTCAAAGATACAGTTTATCCCATAGACATGTATGGATGTGAGAGTTGGACTGTGAAGAAAGCTGAGCACTGAAGAATTGATGCTTTTGAACTGTGGTGTTGGAGAAGACTCTTGAGAGTCCCTTGGTCTGCAAGGAGATCCAACCAGTCCATTCTAAAGGAGATCAGTCCTGGCTGTTCTTTGGAAGGAATGATGCTAAAGCTGAAACTCCAGCACTTTGGCCACCTCATGCGAAGAGTTGACTCATTGGAAAAGACTCTGATGCTGGGAGGGATTGGGGGCAGGAGGAGAAGGGGACAACAGAGGATGAGATGGCTGGATGGCATCACCGACTTGATGGATGCAAGTTTGAGTGAACTCCACAAATTGGTGATGGATAGGGAGGCCTGGTGTGCTGCAACTCACAGCGTCGCAAAGAGTCGGACATACTGAGTGACTGAACTGAACTGAACCTACTGGTATAAAATTGATAAACCTTTAGCCAGACTCATAAAAAAAGGAGATGGCCCAAATAAATAAAGCTAGAAAATGTAGAAAGTACAACTGATATCCTAGAAATACATACAATCATAAGAGAATACTACAGTTATAAGCCAAAATTTGGACAATGTACAAGAAATGGATAAATTCCTAGATACATATAATCCTCCAAGACTGAATCAGGAAAAAACAAAAAGTATGTACAGAACCATTAATAGTAATTAAATTAAATCAGCAATAAAAAACTTTCCACCAAAGTTCAGAACAGATAGCTTCATAGGGGAATTCTACAAAACATTTCAAGAAAAGTTAATACCCATTCTTCTCAAATTATTCTGAAAAACAGAAGAGAAAGGAACACATTCAATATCATTCTATAAGATCAGCAATATCGTGATATCAAAACCAGACAGAGACATTACAAAAAGAGAAAATTAACAGTCCAATATCCCTGATAAACACAGAGGCAAAAATCCTCAAAAAATATTAACAAATTTCTTTCAACACTACAATAAGATCATAGGTCATGATCAGGTGGGATTTACTGAAAGGATGCAGGGCTCCCCTGGTGCCTCAGATGGTAAAGAATCTTCCTGCAATGCAGGAGACCTGGGATCCATCCCTGGGTTGGGAAGATCCCCTGGAGAAGGGAGTGGCTACCCACTCCAGTATTCTTTCCTGGAGAATCCCATGGACAGAGGAGCCTGGCAGGCTACAGCCCATGGGGTCACAAAGAGTCAGACATGACTGAATGACTAAGCACAGCACAGATGCAGGATGACTCAGTATCCACAAATCAATTAATGTGATATACCAGGTTAACAATGAAGGATAAAAATTACATGATCATCTCAATAGATACAGAAAAAGCATTTGACAAAATTCAACATACATTCATGACAAAAACTCTCAATAATGTTGGTATAGGGGAAACATTTAGTTAGGCATAGTCAGTCAGTCTCAGATGTGTCCAGCTCTGCAACCCCATGGGCTGTAGCCCAACAGGTTCCTTTGGCCATGGAATTCTCCAGGTAAGAATACTGGAGTGGGTTGCCATTCCCTTCTCCAGGGTATATTCCTGACTCAGGGATCAAAAATGGGCCTCCCACATTGCAGGCAGATTCTTTACCATCTATAGAGGAAACATACCTCAACATAATAGCCATTTATGATAAACACACAGCTAACATCGTACTCACCAGTGAAATTTGAAAGCTTTTTGGAAGTCCTAGTGACAGCAATCAGACAACAACAACAAAAATAAATAAAAAGTCATCAAATTGGAAGAGAAGTAAAAATGGCTGTGAACCAAACATCTACAAGCAATAAATGCTGGAGAGGGTGTGGAGAAAAGGGAACCCTCCTACACTGTTGGTGGGAATGCAAACTAGTACAGCCACTATGGAAAACAGTGTGGAGATTCCTTAAAAAACTGGAAATAGAACTGCCGCATGACCCAGCAGTCCCACTGCTGGGCATACACACCGAGGAAACCAGAATTGAAAGAGACACGTGTACCCCCAATGTTCATCACAGCACTGTTTATAATAGCCAGGACATGGAAGCAACCTAGATGTCCATCAGCAGATGAATGGATAAGAAAGCTGGGGTACATATACACAATGGAGTATTACTCAGCTATTAAAAAGAATACATTTGAATCAGTTCTAATGAGGTGGATGAAACTGGAGCCAATTATACAGAGTGAAGTAAGCCAGAAAGAAAAACACCAATACAGTATACTAACACATATATATGGAATTTAGAAAGATGGTAATGATAACCCTGTATGTGAGACAGCAAAAGAGACACAGATGTATAGAACAGTCTTTTGGATTCTGTGGGAGAGGGAGAGGGTGGGATGATTTGGGAGAATGGCATTGAAACATGTATAATATTATGTAAGAAACAAATCGCCAGTCTAGGTTTGATGCAGGATACAGGATGCTTAGGGCTGGTGCACTGGGATGACCCAGAGAGATGGTATGGGGAGGGAAGTGGGACAGGAGTTCAGGATTGAGAACTCATGTACACCCGTGGCAGATTCATGTGGATGTATGGCAAAACCAATACAGTATTGTAAAGTAAAATAAAGTAAAAAAAAAAAAAAAAAAAGATATATTAAAAAAAAAACTCTATTTGCAGACAACATGATATTATACATAGCAAACTCTAAAGGCTCTGCCTAAAAGCTCTCAAAATAAATGAATTCAGTAATGTCACATGATACAAAATAAATATACAGAAATTTGTTGCTTTTCTATACATTTATACTGAACTATCAGAAAGAGAAATCAAGAATACCATCCCATTTCCAATGACATCAAAAAGAATAAAACACCTAGGAATAAATTTAACCAAAATGATGAACGACTTGCATTCTGAAAACTATAAGACACTGATGAAAGAAATTGAAGACAACACAAATAAATGAAAACTATTCTGTGTTCATGAATTAGAAGCATTAAAATAATTAAATACTCAAATATTTACGATAGCCAAGACATTAAAGCAACCTAAATAAGTATCCATCAACAGATGAAAGGATAAAGAAGATACAGTATATAGAGGTGACCCTTCAAAAATCTGGGTGTTAGGGGCACCAAACCATACAGTCAAACATCCACATGTAACTTTAAAGTCCACTCTGTGTATCCACATTCATGGATTCAACCAATTGTGGATATTGTGGTGCTGAAGTACATATTTATCAAAAGAAAAAAAAAGCCCTCACATGTATGGATAAAATCCACATATACGTTCAAACCTATGTTGTCCAAGAACTAGGTGTACAACAACTGTATATACGATGGACTATTACCTAGCCATTTTAAAAAAGAAATGGAATCTTGCCATTTGCAACAACATGAATGGATCTGGAGGGTATTATACTAAGTGAAATAAGACAGAAAAAGATAAATACTATGCTTTCACTTATACTGACATATAAAAAAAACCAAAACAAACAAATATAACAAAATAGGAACAGACTGAGATATAGAGAACAAACTGGTGGTTGCCACAGGGGAGGCAGTTGGGGGTGATGGGTGGATTAGATGAAGGGGATTCTGAGGTACAAACTATCTGTTACTACATGACTGTGACTGCATATTAGGTCAAAGGCTGTAATGTAGAGCACAGGAAATACAGTCAATAATATTAACTTCGCATGGTGTGTAGTCTATAAAAATATGGAAGCCACTATATTGTACACTTGAAACTAATATGACATTGTAAGTCAGTTATACGTCAATAAAAAAGAAAATGAAATAAAACTGTAACATGTAGAAAATGAACAGAATAATTCTGGGGTGTTTAGGGAAGAGACTCAGTAGGTGATGTCTAAATAACAGATTAAAAGATAAAACTAGAAGCTGGTCAGGTGGACAAAGTGGGAAAACTCCAGAAGAGAGTAGAAAAGCAGAGGTGTATAACATGTATAACATGTTTCAGAGAACAAAGGTGACACCTGAAAGATGAAGGAAGACACAAAAATGTAAGGTAAGACCTTAGAAATGAGGGAAGACATAAAAATGCCATATATGTGGTGATGGATGTTAATCAGACTTATTGTGGTAATCATTTCATAATATATAGTAATATCAGGTCATATGCCGTATACCTGAAAATAACATAAAGTTATAGATCAATTATATCTCACGTCTTGGATATCAAGTTGAAAATCTTACTTTAGCAAGTGGAAATCAGGCAAAAGTTTCAAGGCAGGAAAAGGTAGCTTAATGATCTACACAAGAAAAATATTTATGACAGCAGTTTGCAGGTAAGGAGACCAAGGTCCCACACAGAACACTAGAGAAAGGCTGAGACCGAAGGTCAGCAGCAGAAGTGCTGAAAAGAAGCAACAGATATAAGAAGTAGACAGGAGGGACAGATTGTAGCTTGGAGATATATAATAATTAGATATAGAATGTTTCTGAACAAAGAAAAATGGTGGAAGGTGCAAGGAAAATCTTGATAGAGGTAAGTGCAAGAAAACATCAGGCTGACATCAGAAACGGATAAAAATTTGGTTTGCCTGCAAAGGAGAAAATATTAAGTATTGTAGTAGAAGGGAATTAAGTTTGAAGGGTAGGTTGGAGTCATATCTTGGAGGTTTAAAATGACAACCTAAGTTTCATTTATTAAACTAAACCTCTGATAGCTATTGAATGGAAAAGTAAAATGCTAGAGCTGATACTTAGCAATGAATCTGACGCTTGGACTAGAGAGATAGACCTATTAAAGGCGAGTGACCTGTTAATAGATTCTAAAGTTTGAAGGGTCCTCAAGTTCCATCCTAAAGGAAATCAGTCCTGAATATTCATTGAAAGGACTTGATGCTGAAGCTGAAACTCCAATACTCTGACCACCTGTTGTAAAGAACTGACTCATTGGAAAAGACCCCGATGCTGGAAAAGATCAAAGGCAGGAGGAGAAGGGGAAGACAGAGGATGAGATGGTTGGATGGCATCACCAACTCAATGGACATAAGTTTGAGTAAGCTCTGGGAATTGGTGATGGACAGGGAGGCCTGGCATGATGCAATCCGTGGAGTTGCAAAGAGTCGGACATGACTGAGCAACTGAGCTAAACTGAAAGTTCGAAGGAAAGTTAATTTTATTCTGAACTACAGTCATGACAGTATCCATAACAAGAAGGATTCATGAATCATATACAGACAGAAGAGAAGAAAAATCAACAGGGTTAAATCCAGAACACTGACAATACCAAATGATAGCGGGGATGTGGAGCAACAGAAACTCTCATTCTTTGCTGTTGAGGAAGCACAAGGGCACAGCCCAGTTTGGAAAATTGTTTGGCAGCTTCTTACAAACAAACAGACAAAAACACTTTTATCATATGATCCAGCAATCACACTCCTTGTAATTTACATTAAAAACTTATATACACACAAAAACCTGCAGCTTTATTGTTTATAGCAGCTTTATTGAGATTGCCAAAATTTGGAAGCAACCAAGTTGCCCTTCTGTAGACAAATGGATAAATAAACTTTGGTCCATCCAGACAACAGAACATTATCCAGTGTGAAAAAGAAATGAGCTATCAAACTGTGAAGACACAGAGAAAACTTAAATGCCCATCACTGAGTGAAAGAAGTTATATTGAAAATGCTATATACTATATGACTCCAATTATATGGCATTCTGGAAAAGGCAAAACTATGGAGTCAGTAAAAAGATCAGTGGTTGCCAGAAGTGGGGATCAGCAGGGGCCAGGGGGCAGGGGTCAGGTGGTGAATGGAGAAACACAGGATTTATAAGGCAGTGAAAATTACTCTGTATGATACCATAATGGGAGATACATGTCACTATGTGTGTATGCTTAGTCGTTTAGTTGGGTCCGACTCTTTGAGATCCCATGGACTGTAGCCCACCGGTCTCCTCTGTCCATGGGGATTCTCCAGGCAAGAATACTGGAGTGGGTTGTGATGCCCTCCTCCAGGGGATCTTCCCAACCCAGAAATCAAACTCAGATCTCCTATATTACAGGCAAATTCTTTACCATCTGAGCCACCAGGGAAGCCCACATGTCACTGTGTATTTGTCCAAACCCATAAAATGTAGAACACCAAGAGTGAACTCAAAACTATAGATTTGGGGAGACAGTGATATGTTGATGTAGGTTCATCAGTTGTAGCAAATGTATCACTCTGGTAGAGGATGCTAACAATGGGGGAGGTTCTGCATGTGTGGGGACAGGGGCTACATGGGATATCTTTTTACCTTGTAGTCAGTTTTGATGTAAGATTAAAATTGCTCTAAAAAAATAGAAAAAAATTGGTACAGATAAACCTAATTACAGGGCAGGAATAGAGACACAGATGTAAAAGAATGGATGGGTGGACATGGCAAGGGGCTGGGAAGGAGGGAATAAACTGGGAGATTAGGATTGACATATATACACTACCATGTGTAAAATAGTGGGAAGCTGCTATATAGCACAGGGATCTCAGCTAAGTGCTATGTGGTCACCTAAAGGGGTAGGATATGGCGGGGTGGGGTGGGGAGGGAGATCCAAGAGGAAGGGGATATATGTGTACAAATCATGATTCACTTCATTGTACAGCAGAAACTAGCAAAACATTGTAAAGCAACTATATCCCAATAAAAGAAATAAGGTTTATTTTGAAAAAATTCAACAAGACTTAACCAATTACTGAAAGCGAGACGTTAAGGGTATGTAAGGTCAAGGTATTAAAAAGCTCAGAGTAAATTTTCTATCACTGAAGCTGAAAAACAGTGATAGTGGAGTGTAAATATATTATAGGGAAAGTCACTCAGTCGTGTCGAACTCTTTGCGACCCCATGGACTGTAGCCTACCAGGCTTCTCAGTCCATGGGATTTTCCAGGCAAGTGTACTGGAATGGGTTGCCATTTCCTTCTCCAGGGGATCTTCCTGACCCAGGGATCGAACCCAGGTCTCCCGCATTGTAGGCAGATGCTTTACCCACTGAGCCACCAGGGAAGCCCACAAGGTGCTAAAATATCCATTTTTAAAGGGAGAAAGTATCTTTCTTTAACCCAAGAGACGTGGGTTCAATCCCTTGGTCAGGAAGATCCCCTGGAGAAGGAAATGGCAACCCATTCCAGCATTCTTGCCTGGAAAATCCCATGGACAGAGGAGCCCGGTGGCTACTGTCCATGAGGGTTGCAAAGAGTTGGACACGACTGAGTGACTAACACAATACTTCAAAGGCATAAGCGTATAGAGCAGATTCCAATACATATAAATAAATTTCAGAGCCCTTATATGTGTTGACTTACTATCAGGGAGTTCCACTCCACACTTTACTGAAAGGGAATGGAAAACCATCTGTTACTAGCACATTAGCCTGTCACCTTAGCTCCCCTGAGTAAGCTGACTGGGGTAGACGATTTTAATACTAGCACCTTCTTGCTTTTGAAAAAAAAAATTGCTCACACTTACTCTGACAATTTTTCAACTTTGGCTTATACTGCAATTTCCTCATTTTCCCCACTGGTCTCTACTGTTCTCCTCTGCAATCAGTCTGAACTGTCTTGGAAAAAAAAAAAGTTTCTGCTTCTAATGCTTATATACTCCTACTTTGAGTTTCATCTCTGGTTTCCCACAGATTTTCAAATTCTCATCTCACCTTGAAATGACCATTTTAGTTGCTTCTAACCCACATCACTTCTCCCACTCTGCCCAAGTATTTGCTTCAACAACTCCTTGTCACTTATCTGACTTCCTCCATTCTCTCTGTTCACTGTCTTATTCAAATCATCAAAGCTTTTTTTTTTCCTACTGATTTTAAAAAATATAAATTTATTTATTTTAATTGGAGGCTAATTACTTTACAATATTGTAGCGGGTTTGCCATACATTGACATGGATCCGCCACAGGTGTACATGTGTACATATGTTCCCCACTCTGAACCCCCCCTCACCTCCCTCCCCATCCCATCCCTCTGGACTGGTGATCCTTTTCACATATGATAACATACATGTTTCAATGCCATTCTCCCAAATCATCCCACCCTCAACATCAAAGCTTTTAACCAATAAACTCAAAAAGCTTTGTAAGAAACAAATTGTTCTTTTTCATTTGACTTCCATCAGCAGAGACTCCATTCATTCTGCAGTGATCTTTAAAAATGTTTTTTAATAATAATAAAATTAAAAAGCAAAAATGTTTAGCATATTTTAAATTGAAAAGCAACGAACATGGACATACTCTGACTATTTATTAAGCAGTCTGTTTCAGAGGGTGATGCAAAGGTGGATTCTACATCACTGGGTAGCCAACAGGTGACAAAGTATTTTTCTTCAGGCCACATCTAGGATGTTTGGTAGTCAATGAGAACTGACTAAAAGAAATTACATAATGTGTAACTCTGCAAGCATACTTGAAAACAGCAACAACAATAATAGATAAAAATGAGAAACAGGGTAGATCTGGGTCAAATGCATTGTGCCTTGTGCTCTATTAAATTAAAAGCTACTTTTAAAATATTTGAAAGAAACGTACTATTGGCAATTTTTTCCAGTTTTAACAACATATGTGAATTTATTACTTTTTCCTTGCCCAGTTCCCTATGATTCTCAGAAATAGTTTGCCAAAGTAGTGGCTGGTGTTAAGGGTAAAATCTGCTACCACAAATCAGGATCAAGCTAACTTTTCAAGACAGGAATGAAATCCATGATTTTTGCTTTATTGCATGAGGGAAAACTGAGAAAATATTTTTTTCCAGATCACAAGGAGTTGAGAGGAGGACTTCATGCAAAGTTCATGAAGTCTGGATTTCATTTGAATTCACAATGAATTCAAATATCATAATGAATTCACAATTAGCAAGCAAAGGGACAGCATTATCATAGCCTCATCTTAGAAAGATTTGGCAGACAAGAAGACCTTTCCCATAGCTAAGGCAAGAAAATATTAGAATCAACTTAATAGGAGCCCATGAAATCTGAGAAAAGGAGAAAGGGAAAACTCTTTTTTGAGAAGAATGGATGGGTTTGGCTACTGGTTGATTCACTATAAGAGATTTTTTAAAAGAAGGAGAAATAAAGCTGTTAGCCACTTTGAATCTGGCAACAAGGGTGAATGAAGATCCAATAACCAACATGTGGAAACTAGATGGTAGAATAAGTTAATTGTTCCTTAGAGCTGGAGGTGAATTCTAATTTAGAACTTTGATTTGGGATAATCCTAAAAGGTGGTTCTAAATAGTATACTAGAGATAAAGAGAAAGTTAATCTCTGCATAGAGCCAATAAAGCCATGAAAATTGACAAAATTATAAAATGTATATAGAATATAAAGATGGTCAGAAAGAAAATCTTTCAAAGGTAGGAGAAAAAGAACTCAGATAATAGCTACCGGCACATCCCCAGCAAAAAAAAAGGAAGGAAAAAAAAAAAAGAGAGAGAGAGAGAAGAGAAAGAAGAGGAACTGGAAAGGAAGAAGAGGAGAAGAAGGGGTTAAAGCTGGGGGAGAAGGAAGGAAGGAGGTGAAAGGAAAAAGCAAGGAAGGAAGAACAGGAGGGAGGGAGGAACTGAGGAACAAGGACTTTAGACTAATAGAGCTGGGAAGCCCATAGAAGATATCTAACCTGAAACATCTGCAGTGACTTTGGAGCCCCCCAAAATAAAGTCTGACACTGTTTTCACTGATTCTCCATCTATTTGCCATGAAGTGATAGGACCAGATGATCTTAGGTCATGATCTTAATTTTCTGAGTGTTGAGCTTTAAGCCAAATTTTTCACTCTCCTCTTTCACTTTCATCAAGAGGCTCTTTAGTTTCTCTTCACTTTCTGCCATAAGGGTAGTGTTATCTGCATATCTGAGGTTATTGATATTTCTTCCAGGAATCTTGATCCCAGCTTGTGTTTCCTCCAGCCCAGCGTTTCTCATGATGTACTCTGCATATAAGATAAATAAGCAGGGTGACAATATACAGCCTTGACGTACTCCTTTTCCTATTTGGAACCAGTCTGTTGTTCCATGTCCAGTTCTAACTGTTGCTTCCTGACCTGCATACAGATTTCTCAAGAGGCAGGGTAGGTGGTCTGGTATTCCCATCTCTTTCAGAATTTTCCACAGTTTATTGTGATCCATACAGTCAAAGGCTTTGGCATAGTCAATAAAGCAGAAATAGATGTTTTTCTGGAACTCTCTTGCTTTTTCCATGATCCAGTGGATGTTGGCAATTTGATCTCTGGTTCCTCTGCATTTTCCAAAACTAGCTTGAACATCTTGAAGTCATGGTTCACGTATTGCTGAAGCCTGGCTTGGAGAATTTTAAGCATTAATTTACTAGCATGTGAGATGAGTGCAATTGTGCAGTAGTTTGAGCATTCTGTGGCATTGCCTTTCTTTGGCATGAGAATGAAAACGGACCTTTTCCAGTCCTGTGGCCACTGCTGAGTTTTCCAAATTTGCTGGCATATTGAGGGCAGCACTTTCACAGCATCATCTTTCAGGATTTGAAATAGCTCAACTGGAATTCCATCACCTCCTCTAGCTTTGTCCGTAGTGATGCTTTCTAAGGCCCACTTGACTTCACATTCCAGGATGTCTGGCTCTAGGTGAGTGATCACACCATCGTGATTATCTTGCTCATGAAGATCTTTTTTGTACAGTTCTTCTGTGTATTCTTGCCACCTCTTCTTAATATCTTCTGCTTCTGTTAGGTCCATACCATTTCAGTCTTTTTATCGAGCCCATCTTTGCATGAAATGTTCCCTTAGTATCTCTAATTTTCTCGAAGAGATCTCTAGTCTTTCCCATTCTGTTGTTTTCCTCTATTTCTTTGCATTGATCACTGAGGAAGGCTTTCTTATCTCTCCTTGCTATTCTTTGGAACTCTGCATTCAGATGCTTATGTCTTTCCTTTTCTCCTTTACTTTTCACTTCTCTTCTTTTCACAGCTATTTGTAAGGCCTCCCCAGGCAGCCATATTGATTTTTTGCATTTCTTTTCCATGGGGATGGTCTTGATCCCTGTCTCCTGTACAATGGCATGAACCTCTGTCCATAGTTCATCAGGCACTCTATCTATCAGATCTAGAGATCCAACCAGTCCATTCTAAAGGAGATCAGTCCTGGCTGTTCTTTGGAAGGAATGATGCTAAAGCTGAAACTCCAGTACTTTGGCCACCTCATGCAATGAGTTGACTCATTGCAAAAGACTCTGATGCTGGGAGGGATTGGGGACAGGAGGAGAAGGGGACGACAGAGGATGAGATGGCTGGATGGCGTCACCGACTCAATGGACGTGAGTTTGAGTGAACTCCAGGATTTGGTGATGGACAGGGAGGCCTGGCATGCTGCAATTCATGAGGTTGCAAAGAGTTGGAAACAACTGAGCGACTGAACTGAACTGAACTGAACCTTAACCAGCAGATGAGAAAATTGAATCTCAAAGCAGGACAATAACTTGCTAAGACTGAATCTAGTTAGTGGAAGAGTGTTGATTACAAACCAATGGCCTCTTTTACATCATTGGCGAGCTTACTATTTATCTTAATACCTATAGTGCAGGAGTCACACCATGTAAAATCTAGTTCTTAACCATCCTACAGAAGTAAAATAATTTGATTTTAAAATGATCTAGATATATGAATAGATAAGAGGATCCCATTTTTCCTATGTATGTGGAAGTGGGTGAGAGGAAACATAAAGTTACTTCCCTTTAAGATTCCTAGGAATGAATAGAGGTAAGGAAAAGGAAGAACTACAAGGATATTAGACAACTTGATTTCTCACCCAGGTTTAGGAGGAAACCAGAATAACTGATTTATGAAAAGAAGTCTTCCCATGATACACAACCCCTAAATTCCAATTTTATGAGACAGTAATGTAAGATTTTCCTCTCTTTCACAGAAGTCCAGATAATGTCGTAAAAAGAATAGTCAATAACTTCCTGATCTACAAACTATCACAGTGAAAAAATCTGGTCTGATCAAATACCTGGTCAACAGTTAGAAAAGCAGATTTCCTTATAACTGTCACACTTAACATATAGTATATGTTCTCACATTTATCAATCTTGAATCCTCAATATTTTCTTAAAAAGTTACACTTGTTTGCAATATAAAAGTGCTTTTCTGTTGATATTGATCTGTAGTTGCCCCTGAAACCCACATTTCACATCAAGACCTTTCTAATACACATTTATTTTTAAAATAACATATGAAAGTACTTTAGTAAATACCTGTAACTTTTGGTATTGTAAATACTTTTTGTAAGTTACCAAACATTTAATGTCACTTTCTTCAGTGCTTTTCACCTGGGAGGCAATTGACAAACACTGGTGTTAATCATGGATGATCTTATAACTGCATGTTGAATGCCCGTGATGGTTAATTTTATATGTCAACATTGTTTCTGGCTATGACCCTGAAGGTATTTACAGATCAGATCAGCATTTGAATCAGTGGACTCAGTAAAGTAGATTGCATTCCCTTAACAAGGAAAGACATCATCCAATTCCTGAGGGTCTGAATAGAAAAGAAAGGAGAACACTCTCCTCACCTAGCACACCCCAGGCTCACTGCTTGAACTAGGACAAGTGATCGCATCTCCTCCTGCTCTCAGACTGTGATTCACACTGTGGTTCCCCTTGTTCTCAGGCCTTTGGACTCAGACTAAATCATACCACCAGAGTTTTGAGTCTCCAGCTTGCAGAAAGTAAACTGTGGAACTTCTCAGCTTCCATAATCACAGGAGTCAATCAGTTCCTCAAAATAAATACCTTCCTAGAATATTCATCTTATATGCAAGTTCTGTTTCTCTGGAGGACCCAGACTAATACAATGACAAATTCACTAAATAACATATCTGTTCATGATTTTATTAACTGCTGTTAATATCATAAATATTTTATTGCAGCTTAATTCTGCTTTGATACATGTAATTCAGTTCAGTTCAGTTCAGTTCAGTTGCTCAGTTGTGTCTGACTCTTTGCAACCCCATGGACTGCAGCACGCCAGGTCTCCCTGTCCATCACCAATTCCCAGAGTTTACTCAAACTTATGTCCATTGAGTCGGTGATGCCATCCAACCATCTCATCCTCTGTAAGCCCCTTCTCCTCCTGCCCAGCATCAGGGTTTTTCCATTGAGTCAGTTCTTCGCATCAGGTGGCCAAAGTATTGGAGCTTCAGCTTCAGCATCAGCCCTTCTAATGAATATTCAGGATTGATTTCCTTTAGGATTGACTACTTTCATCTCCTTGCTGTCCAAGGGACTCTCAAGAGTCTTCTCCAACACCACAGTTCAAAAGCATCAATTCTTCAGCACTCAGCTTTCTTTATGGTCCAACTCTCACATCCATACATGACTACTGGAAAATCCATAGCTTTGACCAGATGGACCTTTGTTGGCAAAGTATTGTCTCTGTTTTTTAATATGATGTCTAGGTTGGTCATAGCTTTTCTTCCAAGGAGCAAGAGTCTTTTAATTTCATGGCTACAGTGTCACCATCTGCAGTGATTTTAGAGCCCAAGAAAATAAAGTCTGTCACTGTTTCCAATGTTTCCCCATCTATTTGCCATGAAGTGATGGGACCAGATGCCATGATCTTCAGTTTTTGAATGCTGAGTCTTAAGCCAGCTTTTTCACTCTCCTCTTTCACTTTCATCAAGAGGCTCTTTAGTACCTCTTCATTTTCTGCCATAAGGGTGGTGTCATCTGCATATCTGAGGTTACTGATATTTCTCCTGGCAATCTTGATTCCAGCTTGTGATTCATGCAGTCCAGCGTTTCGCATGATGCACTTCGCATTTGCATATAAGTTAAATAAACAGAGTGACAGTATACAGCTTTGATGTACTCCTTTCCCAAATTGGAACCAGTCCATTGTTCCAGGTCCAATTCTACCTGTTGCTTCTTGACTTGCATACATATTTCTCAGGAGGCAGGTAAGGTGGTCTGGTATTCCCATATTGAAGAACTTTCCACAGTTTGTTGTTATCCACACAGTCAAAGGCTTTGGTGTAGTCTATAAAGAAGAAGTAAATGTTTTTCTGGAACTCTTGCTTTTTCAATGATCCAACGGATAATGGCAATTTGATCTGTGGCTCCTCTGCCTTTTCTAAATCCAGCTTAAACATCTGGAAGTTCTCAGTTCACATACTGTTGAAGCCTGGCTTGGAGAATTTTGAGCATTACTTTGCTATTGTGTGAGATGAGTGCCATTGTGTGGTAGTTTGAACATTCTTTGGCATTGACTTTCTTTGGGATACATGAAGTTAAATGACTGCAATTACATGCAATTAATAAAAAGAGAAAGCAAGTATGTAGAGGCTAAAACATAATACATATTAGATGCCCAGTCATGTCCGACTTGTTGTGACCCGATGATAGACTGTAGCCTGCCAGGCTCCTCTGTCCATGGAGTTCTCCAGGCAGGAATATTGGAGAGGGCAGCTATTCCCTTCTACAAGGAATATTCCCAACCCAGGGATCAAACCCAGATGTCATACATTGCAAGCAGATCCTTTATCATCTGAGCTACCAGCGAAGCCTAAAACATAATAAGAATATCTGTTTTTCTTTAAATTATCAAATATATTAATTTCCTTCCTATTTGATTGTATTTTGCCTGAAGAGGTATATACATCTTCTCATCTTATAGATACATATCATAGTATTCCCATACATCACAATAGAATTTCTGAATTCAATCTTTAAATCAGATAGTTCTATCCAAAACATGATTCTGTTATATTTTTCAAAATAATGCAATACTTACTTAAATGAAAGTATAAAATTATGTTGGATGAATATTAATAAATCTTTAAACATTAAACAATATTAATAATATCAGTTTAGTTCAGTTTAGTTGCTCAGTCATGTCCGACTCTTTGTGATCACATGAACTGTAGCACGCCAGGCCTCCCTGTCCATCACCAACTCCTGGAGTTTACCCAAACTTATTTTCATCGAGTCAGTGATGCCATCCAGCCATCTCATCCTCTGTTGTCCCCTTCTCTTCCTGCCCCCAATCCTTCCCAGCATCAGGGTCTTTTCTAATCAAAAGTAAATTTCAGAGAAATTGAACCTGAATTATAAAACACATTGTACTTTCCTTATAATTTCCATTTGTTAGCAGGATATTTTCCCAGCCAAAGTTACATTTGGTGGAAAAAACTAACTCAAGATGATTTTAATTACTACATGGTGATAGCATATTATTATAAGAGCTTTTGCTAAATTTGCATTAATGGAAATTAAAAAAAAATCCACATGATTATGGATCATCACACCTTAAAACTATGGAAACAACATCATCTGAATAATACACATTTTACTCATAAGTTCAAGGTACAAATAATTCCAGAAGCCAGCTACAGAAAAGATATAAATGTTATAACTATCATATCACCTTTAAGATACCAGTATATTCTAGTATTGCAACAAGGAATATTTATAGCAAGTTATATATTATCAAGGCTCTACAAAGAACTGCCCTTAAATATGTTATCCATAACATTTCTACATTTGTACAAGCTGCCCAGTTCCCAGGAAAAGGCAAATAAAATATCATTAAAGTTGAAGAAGGGTGAAAACACCTACACTCTCTGCTTTGCAAAGGCTAGAGATATGTTTACTCTATAGCTAGCACAGAGAAAACAAGGCCCTTTTTTAAGTATTTACTTGGAGTCACAGAAAGTCTGGTATTGGGTGGTTGCATTCTCTATGTCTTTTTTAACTTTCCAGAAGTTGCTTCTCCATACGGACTTTTTGTAGCTATTATCATAAGGTTGGCACCCAAACTCCTTTTACATCTAAAATTAAAAGGGAAGAAGAAAGAGGAGAGAGAGGAGGAAGAGGAGCCTGGGGAGCAGCAGAACAACATTTCTTCACTTGGTCCCTTGTGAGAAGCTCTATTCTGGACGATTACTTTTGTATACCTACAAATCAAACCACCAGAGGGAGCTTCTGCATTTCAGTCCTATTCATAGTCATTAATTAAACTTGTAGGGATCCATTTAAAATCATTTAGTTCAGTATTCACAGAGAAAATCCAAACTGTAGACCAAAGTGACAAATACTTAAAAATATGAAATCTTCATAAAAATCCAGTCTCTTATGGAAAATTACTAACTGATACTGCAGTATCAATGTGATCAAATGAGAAAAGGAAAACCAACTCAGGGTTGTGGATTACTTTCTCCTAACTAAGCTGTCTTGGGGTCAGGAAGAGGAAGGTGCTGAAAATCGGCCAAGATAGTCAATTATTTCCCCTCTTTCTCTTTCCTTCCCTCCTTTACTTTCTCCCCACCTTTGTCCTTTCTTTCTTCCTTCCATTTACAAGGACACTTAGTTTATACAGTTCCCAGAACTGAAAGTCATGTATGTGCATTTTAGTCCATGTTTAGCTACAGACTGCAATGACAATTAAAAAACTGAGCACCTATTATCTGTAGGGTATTATTCTAAGAGCTGGGAATAAAGTGATGAACTTTCTCCCAAGATACTTATATTCCAGCAGGGGAAACTAAAAATAAATCATTGCTTGATTACTTTTATGTATTGCTAAGTGTTACTCAGATAAAAATGGATATTTGACTGAGAGCTGGGAAGGAATGAGGATGGACAGCTTCAACTAGGTGGTCAAAAAGACTTTATAAAAAGTAGTTCTAAATGAAGTAAAGAGGCAGTTGTGGAAAGATGATAGGGAAGAGCTTCACATTAGAGAACAGTAATTAAAATAGCCCCTGGGAAGAGAAGAAAAGGAGGCTGCTACTGCAGCTGCAAATACTGTATAATATAGTAGTGAATAATGAAGTGGAAGAGAGCAGAGGCTGGCTGGCCAGATGATAAGATTTCAGATATACTCTGCCAAAGGGTGAGTTTGTGTTGTAAGAGGATGTTGAAGTCAATGGAGAGTTTAATGATAACACAGTCTGTCTCATGTTTTAAAAATATCATGCTGGTTGTTAACCAGAGCGAAGTCTAAGCAAGACACTAAAAAAAAAAAGTGATAGACAAGATGGAAGGAGTGAATCCAGTTCACTGGATCTCACAAGATTTTTGGTTTCACAAGGTTTTCGGTGTGGTTCAGGGGGAAGATGGTGCTGACTTTGCTCAGGATGGTCTATGAGGACTGAGATCTAGCTGAAAGATGTATATATTTTGATGGTAGAGAAAGCAGGACTTGAGGATGGATTAAACATGACCAATGAAGAAGACCAGATTCGAGAGTGACTCCTGGTACTTTTTGGCTGAAGCAACTGGCCAAACAGAGATAGAGAAGAATGGATTTGGGAAGAAAAACAAAAGACTCTTTTGGACATATTTGGCTTTTTGTGACTATTATTCATGCTAGAGGAGCTACCCAATAGGCTATTAGTTATATGAGTTGAAAAATTAAAGTTGAAGTCAGGCAAGATGTATAAACATGGTTGTCAACAGCATGTACTTGGGTTGAGGATAGATGGAGGAAAGGGCTGAAGACTGATCCCAAGGGCACAGCAACATTTGCAGGTGGAGAGAAAGAGAAGTTGAAAGAGATTCAGTTTTCACACAAGTTGGAGGATTCCCAGGAGAGTGAGCTATCTCAAAATATAAATGAATTTTTTTTTAAAGAAGAATTGATCAGATATGTTCAAAGTGATTGATAGTCCTATCTAATGAAGATGGAAATTAACCATTGGATCTTACGAGAACAAGACCATTGGTGACTTGTGAATACGGTTTCTGTGGACAACTGTGGCAGAAAGCATGATGATCAACTTGAGAATAGGGCATAGAAAAAAATTAAGAAACCAGAAACTATGAAAATACATGAATCTTCCATGAAGTTTTGTAGCAAAGGTGAGTAGGTTTATTGAGCCTAGAGAAAGCACGGAGTCAAGTAAGTTTTTTGTTTTGTTTTGTTTTGTTTTGTTTCAGGACAGTAGCTATTACAATATGATTGCATGTTTAATGGCAGAGACTCTGTTTCATATAATTTGATCCTAGATAATTCTATTTCAAAAGTGAGTTATTTTTAAAAGTATATGAGTGTCAGGGGAACATTTAGTTTAAACAAATAACCTGAACTTGGAATGCTTTTACTTCTGCGAACATCCATAGCTGCTTAGAATTGTGTTCACATGCTTTGGAGGTGTTAGATCATTGAATGTAGATTGGGTAAGAAGAGAAATAAAGGAGAAATGGGAAAGGAGAGAAAACATATTGAATATTTCTGCAAGACAAAATAATTTTTGGATTAGAAATACAAGAGTAAGTGAACTTCAATGGCAGGAAATGATGTTATAATGTGAGAATTGCTGATTTCAGAGATAATAGGTTTGGGAAGGCAGGGGTGATTAGGGGTAAGGTTAGATTACAAGTTATGCTGGTTGGACTAATGATTTTAGATAATCAAGAGTCTTGAATTTCTGATGGTCACTGATGTGACTGTGGAAGAGGGGCATAATGGATTTGATCCTGAAGCCAGAGCCCCACTTTGAATGATCTGGGAGTGGTTAGAGGATTAGGACAGCTGGGAGCACCTGAGAACGCTGAACATATGATGAAGGCCATCAGGATGTTGATATAACAGAATAATTACCAACTGCAGGTTTTAGGAGAAAATGTACAATCCGACTTTAAACAAATAACTTACAAGCTCTGTTCATCTTTTGACCTCAGAAAAACAGACATATTCAAGTCACAGTGCAGCTACCATGATATTGTAAAATTTTCTAAATGCAGAGATTTCTGTCTCTTTTAATTGTATGAAGGAATTTTTTATTGATAAGGGCAATAAAAACTAGAGCTAGAGTGTATTTTGCTAATTTCTCTAAGGAGTTTATAATCTAATTAGAGAGGTAGCGTTTCCAAAGCTGAAACAACTTGATAAATATATAAAGCTAACTTCAATACAATATAAACAATGTTTCAATAGGATATAAACTATGTGTCAAAAGAATGTTATAAGTAATAACTCACATGGGAGCCCAAGAAAAATCACTAAGAGCCAGAGGTATCAGGAAAGGTTTTAAACAAACTTTGAATTTGTAGGGAATTAAAAAAAAAAGAGAGAGAGAGAGAAAGAGAATCCCTTCCTGAGGTTGAAAGGATGGAAGTGGGAAAAAATTCTCAACAATGGGTAACTTGGTTATGCTAAACAAAGATTGATTCAATTATGTTTTTCAATATGATCTCTTGAGACAAAAGTGTATTTTTTCCTTCTGTGATCACTGAGTTTTGGACATTTAAAAGTCTTTTGAGCTATTCAGCCAAATGTTCTACAAATTGCCAGGCTCTGCCACAGAAAGAAGAGGGCCAGCCAGTCAGTACTATTCTCACTATTAAAGATTTCTCCAACATGTAAAAAGAAATAGTCAAGTTCAAAGGGACAGAGAGTCCCATACAGGATACACCCAAGAAGAAACACATATTAATCAAACTAACAAAGACTCAGACTTTATTTTTTGGGGCTCCAAAATCACTGCGGATGGTGACTGCAGCCATGAAATTAAAAGACGCTTACTCCTTGGAAGAAAAGTTATGACCAACCTAGACAGCATATTCAAAAGCAGAGACATTACTTTGCCAACTAAGGTCTGTCTAGTCAAGGCTATGGTTTTTCCAGTAGTCATGTATGGATGTGAGAGTTGGACTGTGAAGAAGGCTGAGCGCCGAGGAATTGATGCTTTTGAACTGTGGTGTTGGAGAAGACTCCTGAGAGTCCCTTGGACTTCAAGGAGATCCAACCTGTACTTTCTGGAGATCAACCCTGGGATTTCTTTGGATGGAATAATGCTAAAGCTGAAACTCCAATACTTTGGCCACCTCATGCAAAGAGTTGACTCATTGGAAAAGACTCTGATGCTGGGAGGGATTGGGGGCAGGAGGAGAAGGGGATGACCAAGGATGAGATGGCTGGATGGCATCACTGACTCGATGGAAGTGAGTCTGAGTGAACTCCGGGAGTTGGTGATGGACAGGGAGGCCTGGCGTGCTGCGATTCATAGGGTCGCAAAGAGTCAGACACGACTGAGCGACTGAACTGAACTGAACTGAAACACAAAGAAAGAATATTAAAAGCAGTAAGGGAGAAGCAACAAGTAACATACAAGAGAAATCTCATACATTTAACAGCTGATCTTTCAGCAGAAACTCTGCAGGCCACAAGGGAATGGCAGGACATATATATATATACATATATATATATATATATATACACACACACACACATATATATGTATGTGTATGTATATATATATATATATATATATAAAGTAATGAAAGGGAAAAAAATCTACAACCCAGATTACTGTACCCAGCAAGGATCTCATTCAAAATTGATGGAGATAAAAGAGGCTTTTCAGACAAGCAAAAGTAAGAAAATTCAGAACCACCAAACCAGCTTTACAGCAAATGTTCAGTCGCTCAGTTGTATCCAACTCTTTGCGACCCCATGAATCACAGCATGCCAGGCCTCCCTGTCCATCACCAACTCCCAGAGTTTGCCCAAACTCATGTCCATCGAGTCAGTGATGCCATCCAGCCATCTCATCCTCTGTTGTCCCCTTCTCCTCTTGTCCCCAATCCCTCCCAGCATCAGAGTCTTTTCCAATGAGTCAACTCTTTGCATGAGGTAGCCAAAGTATTGGAGTTTCAGCTTCAGCATCAGTCCTTGCAATGAACACCCAGGACTGATCTCATTTAGGATGGACTGGTTGGATCTCCTTGCAGTCCAAGGGACTCTCAGGAGTCTTCTCCAACACCACAGTTCAAAAGCATCAATTCTTCAGTGCTCAGCTTTCTTCACAGTCCAACTCTCACATCCATACATGACCACGGGAAAAACCATAGCCTTGACTAGATGGACCTTTGTTGGCATAGTAATGTCTCTGCTTTTGAATATGCTATCTAGGTTGGTCATAACTTTCCTTCCAAGGAGTAAGCGTCTTTTAATTTCATGGCTGCAATAACTATCTGCAGTGATTTTGGAGACCCCCCCAAAATAAGAGAAGTGAAAAGCTAAGGAGAAAAGGAAAGATATAAGCATCTGAATGCAGAGTTCCAAAGAATAGCAAGGAGAGATAAAGCCTTCCTCAGCGATCAATGCAAACAAATAGAGGAAAACAACAGAATGGGAAAGACTAGAGATCTCTTCAAGAAAATTAGAGATACCAAGGGAACATTTCATGCAAGATGGGCTCGATAAAGGACAGAAATGATATGGACCTAACAGAAGCAGAAGACATTAAGAAGAAGTGGCAAGAATACACAGAAGAACTGTACAAAAAATATCTTCATGACCTAGATAATCACGATAGTGTGATCACTCACCTAGAGCCAGACATCCTGGAATGTGAAGTCAAGTGGGCCTTAGAAACCATCACTACGAACAAAGCTAGTGGAGGTGATGGAATTCCAGTTGAGCTATTTCAAATCCTGAAAGATGATGGTGTGAAAGTGCTGTACTCAATGTGCCAGCAAACTTGGAAAACTCAGCAGTGGCCAGAGGACTGGAAAATGTCAGTTTTCATTCCAATCCCAAAGAAAGGCAATGCCAAAGAATGCTCAAACTACTGCACAATTGCAGTCATCTCACACGCTAGTAAAGTAATGCTCAAAATTCTCCAAGCCAGGCTTCAGCAATATGTGAATCTTGAACTTCCAGATGTTCAAGCTGGATTTAGAAAAGGCAGCGGAACCAGAGATCAAATTGCCAACATCCACTGGATCATGGAAAAAGCAAGAGAGTTCCAGAAAAACATCTATTTCTGCTTTATTGACTATACCAAAGCCTTTGACTGTGTGGATCACAACTAATGTTAAAGGGACTTATATAGTCAAGAAATAAAAGAGAAGGTAAAAGATCTACAAAATCAACCTCCAACTATTAGGAAAATGGCAACAGGAACATATATATCAATAATTACTTTAAATGTAAATGAATTAAATGTTCCAACCAAGAGACACAGACTAGCTGAATGGATACAAAAACATATATGCTGTCTGCAAGAAACACACTTCAGACCTAAAGACAGATATAGACAGAAAGTGATAGGATGGAAAGCTATATTCCATGCAAATAGGAAGTAAAAGAAAGCTGGAGTAACAATCCTCGTATTAAACAGAAAAAGACCTTAAAATAAAGAAGATTACAACAGATAAGGAAGGACACTACATAATGATCAAGGGATCAATCCAAGAGGAAGACATAGCAATTATAAATATCTATGCACCAAATATAGGAGCATCTCAATACATAAGACAAACACTAACAGACATAAAAGGAGAAGTTGACAGTAACACATTAATAGTAACAGACTTTAACACCAATGGACAGATCATCAAAACAGAAAATTAATAAGGAAACACAAGTCTTAAATGATACATTAGATGAGCTGGATCTCATCGATATCTTCAGGACATTCCATCCAAATGCAAAAGAATATATCTTCTTTTCAAGTTACATGGAACATTCTCCAGTATAGATCACATCTTGGGTCACAAATCAAACCTCAGTAAATTTAAGTTGAAATTATATCAAGCACCTACTCCAACCACAACACTATGAGACTAGATACCATTTACAAGAAAAAAAAAACTGTAAGAAACACAAACACATGGAGATTAAACAATACATTTCTAAACAACCAACAGGTTACTGAATAAATCAATGGGAAATGGAAAAATTTCTAGAAATAAATGACAATGAAAACATGACAACTCAAAACCTATGGGATGCAGCAAAAGAAGTTCTAAGAGGGAATTTTATAGCAATACAATCCTACCTCAAGAAATAAGGAAAACATAGAATAGACAACCTAACTTTACACCTAAAACAACTAGAAAAAGAAGAATAAAAATACCCAAAATTAGTAGACAGAAAGAAATCATAAAGGTTAGAGCAGAAATAAATGAAAAAGAAATGAAAGAAACAATGGTAAAATAAACTAAAAGCTGGTTCTTTGAGAAGATAAAATTGACAAATCTTTGGCCAGATTCATCAAGAAAAAAAGAAGGAAGAATCAAATCAACAAAATTAGAAATGAAAAAGCAGAGGTTACAACAGACAATGCGGAAATACAAAGGATTATAAGAGACTATTATGAACAACTATATGACAATAAAATGGATAACCTGGAAGAAATTGTCAGATTCTTAGAAAAGTTCAATCTTCTAAGACTGAACCTGGAAGAAATAGAAATTAGGAACAACCCAGTTACAAGCACTGAAATTGAAGCTGTGATAAAAAATCTCCCTAAAAACAAAAGCCCAGGACCAGATGGCTTCACAGGATAATTCTATCAAACATTTAGAGAAGCGCTAATGCCTATCCTTCTAAAACTCTTTCCAAAAATTGCAGAGGAAGGAACACTTCGAAACTCATTCTATGAGGCCACCATCACCCTGATACCAAAATCAGTTAAAGACAACACAAAAAAAGAAAAATACAAGACAATATCACTGATGAACATAGATGCAAAAATCTTCAACAACATTTTAGCAAACAGAATTCAGCAACACATCAAAAAGCTCATACACCATGAGCAAGTTGGGTTTATTCCAGGGATTCAGGGATTCTTCAATATATGCAAATCAATCAATGTGATACACCATATTAACAAATTGAAAGATACAAATGATATTATAATCTCAATAGATGCAGAAAAAGCCTTTGACAAAATCCAGCACCCATTTATGATTAAAACTCTTCAAAAAATGGGCATAGAAGGAACCTACCTTAACATAGTAAAGGCCATATATGATAAGCCTACAGCAAACATTATTCTCAATGGTGAAAAACTGAAAGCATTCCCTTAAGATCAGGAATAAGACAAGGGTGTCCATTTTCACCACTATTATTCAACATAGTTCTAGAAGTCCTAGCTACAGCAATCAGAGAAGAAAAAGAAATTAAAGGAATCCAGATTGGAAAATAAGAAGTAAAGCTCTCACTGTTTGCAGATGACATGATACTGTACATAGAAAACTCAAAAGATCGTATCAGAAAATTACTAGAGCAAATTAGTGAATTTAGCAAAGTTGCAGGGTACAAAATAAATACACAGAAATCACTTGCATTTCTGCATACTCACAACAAAAAATCAGAAAGAGAAATTAAGGAATCAATCCCATTCACCATTGCAACAAAAATAATTAAATATCTAGGAATAAACTTACCTAAGGAGACAAAAGAATGGTACACAGAAAGTTATAAGACACTAATGAAAGAAATCAAAGATGACATAAATGGAGAGATATCCCATGTTCCTGGGTAGGAAGAATCAATATTGTGAAAATAACTATACTATCAAATGCAATCTACAGATTCAGTGCAATCCCTATCAAATTACCAATGACATTTTTCACAGGACTAGAAAAAAAAATTTCACAATTCATATGGAAACACAAAAGACCCTGAATAGCCAAAGCAGTTTTGAGAAAGAAGAATGGAGCTGGAGGAATCAACCTTCCTGACTTCAGATTATATTTACAACAAAGCTACAGTCATTGAGACAGTATGGTACTAGCACAAAAACAGAAACATAGACCAATGGAACAAAATAGAAAGCCCAGAAATAAACCCATGCACCTATCAGTTCAGTTCAGTTCAGTCACTGAATCGTGTCTGACTCTTTGTGACCCCATAGACTACAGCACACCAGGCGTCCCTGTCCATCACCAACTCCCGGAGCCTACTCAAACTCATGTCCATTTCTTCAGTGATGCCATCAAACCATCTCATCCTCTATTGTCCCCTTCTCCCTCCTTCAATCTTTTCCAGGGTCTTTTCCAATAAGTCGGTTCTTCGCATCAGGTGGCCAAAATATTGGAGTTTTAGCTTCAGCATCAGTCCTTCCAAAGAATATTCAGCACTGACTTCCTTTAGGATTGACTGGTTGGATCTCATTGCAGTCCAAGGGACTCTTAAGAGTCTACCCTTATGTTTGACAAAGAAGGCAAGAATATACAATGGAGCAAAGACAGTCTCTTCAATAAATGGTGCTGGGAAAAACTGGACAGCTATATGTAAAAGAATGAAATCAGAGCACTTCCTAACACCATACACAAAGATAAATTCAAAATGGTTTAAAGACCTAAATGTAAGACCAGAAACTATAAAACTCTTAGAGGAAAACAGAGGCAGAACACTTGATGACATAAATCAAAATAAGATCCTCTATGACCCATTTACTAGAGTAATGGAAACAAAAACAAAAGTAAAGAAGTGTGACCTGATTAAAATTAAAAGCTTTTCCACAGCAAAGAAAACTATAAGCAAGGTGAAAAGACAACCCTCAGAATGGGAGAAAATAATAGCACATGAAACAACTAACAAAGGATTAACTTACAAAATACTTAAGCAGCTCATACAACTCAATACCAGAAAAACAAACAATCCAATGAAAAAGTGAGAAAAAGACCTAAGCAGACATTTCTCCAAAGACATACAGATGGGTAACGAGCACATGAAAAGATGCTCAACATCGCTCATTATTAGGGAAATGCAAATCAAAACTACAATGAGATATCACCTCACACTGGTCAGAATCACCATCATCAAAAAGTCTACAAAAAATAAATGCTGGAGAGGGTGTGGAAAAAGGGAACACTCTTGCACTGTTGGTGGGAATGTGAACTGATACAGCCACTATGGAAAATGGTATGGTGATTCCTTTAAAAACTAAGAATAAAACCACCATATGACCAGGCAATCCCACTCCTAGGTATACACCCTGAGGAAATCAAAATCGAAAAAGACACATTATTCCATTGTTCTTTGCACCACTATTTACAATAGCTAGAACATGGAAGCAGCCTAGATGTCCATCGACAAATGAATGGGTAAAGAAGTGGTGGTACATATACACAATGGAATATTACTCAGCCATAAAAAAGAAAGCCTTTGAGTCAGTTCTAATGAGGTGGATGAACCTAGAACCTATAATACAGAGTGAAATAAGTCAGAAAGAGAAAGATAAATATCATATTCTAACACATATATACAGAATCTAGAAAATGGTAATTGAAAAATTTACCTACAGGGCAGCAATGGAGAGACAGACATGGAAAATAGACTTGTGGACATGGGGAGGGGATAGAATAGGGTGAGATGTATGGAAAGAGTAACATGAAAACTTACATTGCCATATGTAAAATAGGTAGCCAACAGGAATTTTCTGTATGGCTAAGAAACTCAAACAGGGGCTCTGTATCAACCTGGATGGGTGAGATGAGGAGGGAGATGGGAGGGGGCTTCAAAAGGGAGGGGATATACGTATAGCTATATTCAGGTTGATTCAGGTGGAAGTTTGACAGAAAACAACAAAATTCTGTAAAGCAATTATCCTTCAATAAAAAAAAAGAAAGGAGATATTGTAAGACTAATAATTAATATCTCTAGTTGTTGTTGCTGTTGTTCAGTTGCTAAGTTGTGTCTGACTCTTTGTGACCCCATGGACTGAAGCAAGACAGGCTTCCCTGTCCTTCACTATCTCCTGGAGTTTGCTCAAACTCATGTCCATTGAGGCAGTGATGATATTTAACCATCTCATCCTCTATCCTGACAGACAAAATAAAAATTTGACCATTTCATTTAACAAAAGAGAAAGAATCCTACATTGTGAAAGTAAATATTTTTAAATGTAATAAATAAACAATTTTAAAAAAGGTATGCCAATAAGACCATATTTCCCCTGCTTTTTCCAGGCTGAAGATGTTTGAAGTGATGCTTCAGAAATGTGAACAGCTAGAGGTTTAAGATGTTCACAGGCTATTTCTACTTTCACTGAGTCTTTTGCATTTTCATTTCTCCCTTGCACAGGACATTCTATCCCCCTAGAATGGGCTTCCGTTATCTCTTCCTTGGATATATGCAAGCGCTTACTTGCTAACTTTCCCTCCAAATCTCCCCGCCCTCACCCTTCTCCCCAGGCTCTTAGATCCATCTTCCTAAAGCACAGTTTTGACCATATTGCTCCTCTGATCCAAAGCCTTTGAAGGTTCTTCTCATTTCCTAATGAGGACAAACTAAAGCATTTCATGTGAGTTTACAACAGAATCTCAACATTTCCCAGCACTCTACGTTAAACACTATACACTTTAGGTAAACTGTATTACTCATAGTCTCTAAAGTTATCCTGTACCTTTCTGCCTTTGAACTTATCTTTTTGTTTAAATGTTACCATCTTTTAAGATTCAGTTAAACTATCACCTGTGAAATTAAGTCACTCTTGAGCCCTCAACTTGAGGTTGTGAGTCTTGCAAGCATTTAGTTTGTACATCTCAATAGGATTTTGTTGGGAGTAGCACAGAAAAATATTTCGCTCAGTTGTTCTCTATTGTTTCTAATTGCTAGCAATACCTACTTCCAGCTCCTAAAACAAAGCTAACACATTTATGCACATGAATTAGTAGTTTCTTCTCAACTATCTTATTTATTGGGAATAGTTAATTAATAATTCTGGAGACAATTTAAATATCCTCTTTTATGAAATTCTCAAAGTATAGCATTGTGTCTTCCTGTTTACCACACTAAACAATTACAGGATTTTTTACCTGTCTTATTTTTCATAGATACTGACCACCTATAACATTCCATGTAACATTCAGCTTTCAGAAAATTGTTAGAAAGTACTTGGAAGAAACACTGCTGACTGGGAAAATAATTTCAATATGTTTAACAGACAAATTTGTATTATTCAGAAAAGTTGAAGAAGACAAATAACCCAATGGAAAAAAGCAAATGGACAAAAGATATGAATACCTAAGTCACAGGAAAAAGGCAAATAGCAAAAAAATCATATGAAAGCTGATTACCTTAGCACTTATCTATGAAATTAAAAATATTATTTTCATCCATCCAAATGGAAGACATTTTAAAGATGGGCAATATCAACTGCTGGCCAAGGTATTGGGAAGATGATCTCTTACCTTGTTAGAGTCCCTCTTGCTGGGGGGGATCTGGCTGTTTTTATTAGGTTTTCTAGTCTATACTCTCTAACAGCCAGCAATTCTACTTAACTATACCTCACCTAAAGAAACAATGACACTTAAGACCAAAGAAGCATGCACAAACATGCTTAATAAATCATTTATTTTTAATGATGAAAATTAGAAATTAATGTCCAGGATTCTGTCACACATGCTGACTACATAATCATAGTATAATGTAGAATTCTATGTAATGGTAGAAGTAAAATATCAGGACATATTACAGACTCAAACATATGAGTTTAAAAAAATTGAAAAAATGATAAGTAAAATAGGATACAATTTGCTAGGATAGGATTTGATAGGATACAATTTTATAAAATAAGATATTCAAAATAAAATACCACATATTTCTGTTGTTATATTCATTTATATATATGTATATAAATGAGTGTTAAAGCTACCTAACCAGCTTCCCTTCCAGAGAAGGAAAAGCAAATTGGCTGAAACCTGTCTACAGCATTCTCCTCAACTTTACAAACATATACAAGCAGATATTCTATTCTTTGAGCTGAGTTTACTAAATTAGGTTTATATTGTATACATCTCTGCAAAGCTCTTTTTTACTTTTGGCCATGTCACCTGCAGGATATTAGTTCCCCAACCAGGGATTGAACACATACCCTCTTCAGTGGAAGTGGATTCTTAATCACTGGATCACCAGGGAATTCCCTGCAAAGCTTTTATTGCAACTGAAATATTACTTATTTCATGAACTTACCAGAAATCACTAGTTAATATACAAATGCCAGTTCTATGCTTTCTAACTTATGCACATCTACACAGAGATACACACACATACATGTGTCATAAATAAGGAGGTAACATAATGTTGGGTTCTATTTTTTAATGTCACAGATTTTTCTTATTAATTTGCTGACTTCTCCAACTCCCACTCCCTTATTATGGCCACTCACATATTTTCCTTCCCAGACAATCAAGTGCAGCAAACCATTATTCATTGTTTCCTATTGTTCTCAATATTCACATGTCCATGTACATTGCTCATAAACACACTCACACATAAATACAAATACATACATATTTATAAACATAGTCTATGCACATAGACTATATAATCGAATGCTTATAAGAATAGGATACCATGTGCTTCTATCATTTCACTTTCTTAGCCCTATAATATCACATAAAAAATCCATTCACATCTATTGATACAGCTTAAAAATTCATTATCTATGATGCTTACATAATCCTCCTTAGTGTGGCTGTATCCTAATTTATTCCACAGTCTTCAAATGAGGGGTATTTGTTGTGGTTGTGGTTAGAAGTCACTGAAAATATACACAACTATGTCTTCGAATACTCTTAGTACTTTTATTTCAATACAATAGTGTCTCTAGAAATTGAACATTTATTTAAAAAAAAAATTCTCCAGGATAACCAAGGACAGATGGGAGCCACCTGTGAGAGAATAGGATTGAAAGATGTTTGGGAGTCAGACACACAGCATTTTCATGGTTGTATTGTCAAGTCTACCACAGCAGGGCTTTAAATCTGGAAAAAGAAAATAAGTTATGGGTGAGTGTTCCAAATGTTATGCCTATCCCTTATTGGTGAGGTAGGTAGTTGGGACATAGAAAAACTGGGTAAGATTAAGGGGGCATTTCATGCAGAGATAGGCACAATAAAGTACAGAAATGTTATGGACCTAACAGAAGCAGAAGATATTAAGAAGAGGTGGCAAGAATACACAGAACTATACAAACAAGATCTTAATGACCCAGATAACCACAATGGTGTGATCACCCACCTAGAGTCAGACATCCCAGAATGTGAAGTCAAATGAGGCTTAGGAAGCATCACTGCAAACAAAGCTAGTGGAGATGATGGAATTCCAGCTGAGCTATTTCAAGTCTTAAAAGATGATGCTGTGATGCTCTCAATATGCCAGCAAATTTGGAAAACTCAGCAGTGACCACAAGACTGGAAAAGGTTAATTTTTCATTCCAATCCCAAAGAAGAACAATGCCAGTGAAAGTGAAAGTCACTCAGCTGTGTCCATGGAATACTCTAGGCCAGAATACTGGAGTGGGTAGCTGTTCCCTTCTCCAGGGGATCTTCCCAACCCAGGAATCGAACCAGGCTCTCCTGCCTTACAGGCAGATTCTTTACCAACTGAGCTATCAGGGAAGCCATTGGGAGGTAAAGAATGTGGTTTTTCCGCAGTCTGACCATCCACAGACAAGCCTTATAACAGAGGGATGTCAGCTGTTTCCTAAAGTGTTTTATCCAGGACAAGTCTTACCACGTTCAGAGACAAAAGACACTCCCGCCTTGAGAAACAAATATTAAGATTAGTGAAAAAAAATCATACTATTACAACATGGGTAAATAGAAATAAAAATGAAACACATGCATTCATTTTAACCTATAAGCAAGAGAGATTTTAAAAATAAAACAAAATTCATTTTATGTTTATGAAGAATTTGAAATAAGTTAGAGAGCTTGACATGTGATGATTCTTAGGTTTCTGGGTGGATATATGAAGGAGACAAGACGATGAGTTCAGTTCTTGATTCCTGGGTTTTGAATAGTTAGTTTGGGGACACTCTAAGGAAAAGTATCAAGTAGAAGGCTGGATACATAGGTCTGGTGCTCAAAGACTGTCTTGGATATATACAAATAAGGTAGTAATTTAACCCAAGAAATCAATTTCTAGTTGGCTGATGTGCCAAGAGTCTCCAAAGTGACTGCAGGGATAAACAGCTTTTTATGTGTC